>NC_036858.1:17608722-17637743 GCF_002910315.2 Salvelinus sp. IW2-2015
TTGGCAGCAATTACAGCCTTGAGTCTTCTTGGGTATGATGCTACAAGCTTGGCACACCTGTATTTGGGGAGTTTCTCCCATTCTTCTCTGCAGATACTCTCAAGCTCTGTCAGGTTGGATGGGGAGCGTTGCTGCACAGCTATTTTCAATATTGGTTTCATCAGACCAGAGAATCTTGTTTCTCATGGTCTGAGAGTCTTTAGGTGCCTTTTGGCAAAATCCAAGTGGGCTGTCATGGGCCTTTTACTGAGGAGTGGCTTTCGTCTGGTCACTACCATAAAGGCCTGATTGGTGGAGTGCTGCAGAGATTGTTGTCCTTCTGGAAGGTTCTCTCATCTCCACAGAGAAACTCTAGAGCTTTGTCAGAGTGACCATCGGGTTCTTGGTCAACTCCCTGACCAAGGCCCTTCTCCCCCGATTGCTCAGTTTGGCCAGGAGGCCAGCTCTTGGAAGAGTCTTGGAGGTTCCAAACTTCTTCTATTTAAGAATGATGGAGGCCACTGTGTTCTTGGGGAACTTCAATGCTGCAGAAATTATTTGGTACCCTTCCCCAGATCTGTGCCTTGACACAATCCTGTCTCGGAACTCTACGGACAATTCCTTCAACCTCATGGCTTGGTTTATGCTCTGACATGCACTGTCAACTGTGGGACCTTATATAGACAGGTGTGTGCCTTTCCAAATCATGTCCAATAAATTGAATTTACCACAGGTGGACTCCATTCAAGTTGTAGAAAGGATGATCAATGGAAACAGGATGCACCTGAGCTCAATTTCGAGTCACATAGCAAAGGGTCTGAATACTTACATATGTAAATAAGGTATTTTGGGGTTTAATAAATGTGCAAACATTTCTAAAAACCTGTTTTCACTTTGTCATTATGGGGTATTGTGTGTAGATTGCTAAGGATTTGTATGTATTTAATCAATTTTAGAATAAGGCTGTAACGTAACAAATTGTGGGAAAAGTTGAGGGGTCTGAATACTTTCCGAAGGCACCTTACATAGGGCAGCAGCCTCTATGGTGCAGGGTTGAGTAACCGGGTGGTAGCTGGCTAGTTACAGTGACTAAGTTCAGGGCAGGGTACTGGGTGGAGGCCGGCTAGTGATGGCTATTTAAAAATCTGATAGCCTTGAGATAGAAGCTGTTTTTTCAGTCTCTCGGTCCCAGCTTTGGTGCACCTTTACTGACCTCGCCTTCTGGATGATAACGGGGTGGACAGTCCGTGGCTCGGGTGGCCGAGGTCTGTGCATGCATTGCCATGTTATAATAATGCCATGTCAGCTGGCAACAACTGACTTCAAATAGTAATCATTTGACACATAAAATATTACTGATTTCACAAGTCCACTGACTTTTATGTGCGATAGCAGCAGTCCCTTAATCAATCTTAATTTGACTGTACTCCAAAAATGCACTTTTCCAAAAACTTTTGAAACACAAATCCTAGATGGAGCTATATTACTATGCAACAATTTAACCAGTCCACAAATTCAGTATGGTCCATATAGAGATTCCCAGGGCTGCTATGTAGGTTATATGGAACACCCACAGGGCCAGTATCAACAGCAGGTGACCTTACTTGTCACAATGAGCGTCATCCTCGCCACCTTGCATGTCATGCATGTGAATCGAAACAGAACAGGGACATTTGATACACAAATATCATGTATGGGTACCTTCATGTCTGTATAAAATATTAGTTCTTCAATTTTTTTAATTCATAGATTTTAGATGTGTATTAAAATTAGTTTTTTTGTAAACGCTATACTGTATATCCATTGTTTCGCTGGAATMGAATGTTTGTATATTGTATATTTTTTGTTTTACTGCAGTGGGCTAAATCATGGTCACATAGTGTTTCTTGGTAGTCTTTAACAAATCTACATTGAAACAAAAGTATACACCTCACCCACCTCACACCTGTACCATGTCAGATATAGATTTGAAATGTATTCAATTTTGGGTGCATTCGTAAATTGTCTCCAATGTGTCAGAGTGCGCTCTGGGCCGTTCGTAAATTCAGAGCGTTGTCAGATTGTCTATTCGTAAATTCAGAGCGTTTCACTCTCGGAGCGTTCTGAGCGCACACTGAACGCTCTGGCGGGGGAGTAGGGTTGATCCGGACGTTCTGACCTCACAACTGCAGTCAAGCGCCCAAGCTAATTGCCTAAAGTTGGCTAGCTTGCTAACTACGTCCAGACACAAATTAGAGAACACCTCACTCTGACCATTTTACTCGCCGTCGCAGAAGTGTTTATGTATTCTAGAGCGTTAGTGACTGTAACTGTGCGCTTCTACCAACAATTCAATTACGTTTTTTGCCAACCTTTACTGACACCTGTTATATTCAACGTGTGATGTACATTAATAAATTAATCAGTTATTCTGCGCTCTGGCACACTCAAACGAGAGTGCTCTGAAATCAGAGTAGATAGCCAAATTGAACACACCCTTAGAGTTTGGGTCCCAATATTATACTTTATATAAATCACAGGAGACTAATATAACAAAACCGTGTGACATATAAACATCGGATTTTCGGCGTTTAAAAAACATTTATTAATTATGGAAGTATGAAAACTACTAATAACATTGCACTCATAAGTCCAAAAGGCCATTTAACTGCAGGAAAGGGCTATGGTCAATGCATTTACTGTAAGCCACTCAGGATAAGAGCATCTGCTAAATTACTAAAATGTCAAATGTAGGCAAAAAAATTCACATACAAATCTCATATTACTGTATTGATTTAGATTTTTTTTAAATATATGTATATTGATGTCACAAATGTAGGTTGTCATTTGTACAGGTCTTTATTAAATAATGTAGTTATTTGTTACATTTGACTGCATAAAACCTAGCATTACTACTTATTTCTCTGAGGGTGAATATAGAGTTTTGAGGGAAAAAAACATGAATATCTGTTTCTGAAATGAAACCATAAATTTCAAACAAATACATGTCTGTCATTGAATTTACCAACATTTCTGAATATGGATATATACCGTTTTGGAATGAAACGCTTCAAATAGCCACTGAAATTCTAAGAATTCAACACTTTGAATAAATATACATTTTGAAAATTAAGTTAGTGCCTTCTGATTTATACTGAACACAAATAAACGCAACATGCAACAATTTCAATGATTTTACAACGAGTTACAGTTCATATAAGAAAATCAGTCAATTATAGTACATTTATTAGGTCCTAATCTATGGATTTCACATGTCCGTGCAGGGGCGCAGCCATGGGTGGGCCTGGGATGGAATAGGCCCACCCACTGGGGAGCCAGGCCCAGCCAATCAGATTGAGTTTTTCCGCACAAAAGGGCTTTATTACAGAGAGAAATACTCCTCAGTTCCATTAGCTGTCCGGGGTGGCTGGTCTCAGATGATCCCACAGGTGAAGAAGCCAGATGCAGGTCCTGAGCTGGTGTGTTACATGTGGTCTGCGGTTGTGAGGCCGGTTGGAGGTACTGCCAAATTCTCTACGACAACGTTGGAGGCGGCTTATGGTAGAGAAATTAACATTAAATTATCTGGCAACAGCTCTGGTGGACATTCCTGCAGTCAGCATGCCAATTGCAAGCTTTGTGTTGTGTGACAAATCTGTACATTTTAGAGTGGCCTTTTATTGTCCCCAGCACAATGTTCCCCTGTGTAATGATCATGCTGTTTAACCAGCTTCTTGATATACCACACCAGTCAGGTGGATGGATTATCTTGGCAAAGGAGAAATTCTCACTAACAGGAATGTAAACAAATTTGTGCACCAAATTTGAGAGAAATAAGCTTTTTGTGTGTATGGAACATTTCTGGGATCTTTTATTTCAGCTCATGAAATGTGGGACCAATACTTTACATGTTGCGTTTATATTTTTGTTCAGTATATTTTGTTTGGTTAGGCATTGAACTCCACTAACTTATTGTTTGTTGTTCAGTATGTACTGTATAACATAATGAAAAATGTCCGTTCCTTGTATGCACGCATAATATTTTCTGTTGGTCACGTAATTTTACTATTTGGAACAAATGTAACCGTTTGTCAAATAAAATTTTATTTATGCCACTGGGCACAGACGTCTATTCCACGTTGGTTCAACGTAATTTCAGTATGTGCCCAGTGGTATGCTTCGTAATCAACAGGTGTAGAATAACAGTGAAATGCTTACTTATGGGTCATTTTCTAACAATGCAGAGTTTAAGACAAAGATACAAAAATATAAATAAATAGTGACATGAGGAATAAATACACAGTGAATAGCGAATAACAATAATGAGTGAAAATAACATGGCTATATACAGAGAGTCCATTTTGTGTGCATAGAGTCAGCGCAGGAGACTTGAAAGTGTGTGTGTGGTGGGGTGTAAGTGTGTATGAGTGGGTGGGTAGAGTCCAGTGTGTAAACAGAGTCAGTGCAAGAGTTAGTGCAAAGAAGGATCAATGCAGGTAGTCCGAGTAGACATTTTATTAGCTATTTAGCTGTTTTGTTTAGCAGTCTTATGGCTTGGAGGGGTAGATACTGTTCAGGGTGCTGTTGGCTCTAGACTTAGTGCATTGGTACCACTTGCTGTGTGGTAGCAGAGAGAATAGTCTATGGCTTGGGTGGCTGGAGACTTTCACAATTTTTTGGGACCTTCCTCTGACACCGCCTGGTATTGAGGTCCTGGATGGCAGGTTAACCGGTTAAATGAGGGCCGGTTAGTTGGCAGCAAAATTGAACAAAACTTGCAAGGGTCAGTTAGTTGTAACGAAATGTGCATCCCTAAAACACATAATTTTTTTGCACCAATGCCCTACGTTTTGATCAATAGTTTATACCAATATCACTATGCCCAACAGTGGAGCCATACACTCTAAATAGAAAAGGTTCCTGGAGTATCCTTTAGGGGTTCATCAAATTGAAACTGTGGGGGAACCCCTATAAGTTCCATCGAACAACCTTTTGAAGAACCTTTTGTGGTTCATTTTTGAACTACCCCTCCTCCCCTGTTATTATTTATATTAATAATACGCATAACAATAACACAATATTTTCGTTCTCAGTGTTTATTATGATTTTAGTGGCAAAGCAGAATAAAAAATCCAAATATGAGGTAAACTCCCAGCAGAATCCCAAATCCAATGGGTATACTGTATCTTCTGATGTGTTGATGTTAAAACTTCTTATGGCTGGGGGCAGTATTGAGTAGCTTGGATGAATAATGAATGCCAAGAGTAAACTGCCTGCTACTCAGTCCCAGAAGCTAAGCTATGCATATTATTAGTAGATTTAGATAAAAAACACTCTGAAGTTTCTAAAACTGTTTGAATGATGTCTGAGTATAACAGAACTCATATGGCAGGCAAAAACCTGAGAAAAAATCCAACCAGGAAGTGGGAAATCTGAGGTTTGTAGGTTTGCCTATCCAATATACAGTATCTGTGGGGCCATATTGCACTTCCTACGGCTTCCACTAGATGTCAACAGTCTTTAGAACCTTGTTTGATGCTTCTACTGTGAAGGATGAGGGAATAAGAGCTGATTGAGTCAGGGCTCTGGCAGAGTGCCACGAGCTCACTCAGGCYCGCCCCCGTGAGAGTTAGCTGCGTTCCATCGAATTTCTACAGACAAAGGAATTCTCCGGTTGAAACATTATTGAAGATTTATGTTAAAAACATCCTAAAGATTGATTCTATACATCGTTTGACATGTTTCTACGAACTGTAATGGAATTTTTGGACTTTTCATCTGGCCTGCGCGTCATCAATTTGGATTTTGGAATTAAACGCGCAAACAAAAAGGAGGTATTTGGACATAAATTATGGACGTTATCGAACAAAACAAACATTTATTGTGGAACTGGGATTCCTGTGAGTGCATTCTGATGAAGATCATCAAAGTGAATATTTATAATGCTATTTCTGACTTCTGTTGACTCCACAACATGGCGGGTATCTGTATGGCTTGTATTGGTCTCTGAGCGCTGTACTCAGATTATTGCATGGTGTGCTTTTTCCGTAAAGCTTTTTTTGAAATCTGACACAGCGGTTGCATTAAGGAGAAGTTTATCTAAAGTTCCATGTATAATACTTGTATCTTTTATCAATGTTTTTAGATATTTTAGAGTATTTCTGTAAATTGATGTGGCTCTCTGCAAAATCACTGGATGCTTTGGAGACAAAACATTACTGAACATAACGCGCCAATGTAAACAGATTTTTGGATATAAATATGAACTTTATCGAACAAAACATACATGTATTGTGTAACATGAAGTCCTATGAGTGTCATCTGATGAAGATCATCAAAGGTTAGTGATTAATTTTATCTCCATTTCTGCTTTTTGTGACTCCTCTCTTTGGCTGGAAAAATGGCTGTGTTTTTCTGTGACTAGGTACTAACCTAACATAATCAGATGGTGTGCTTTCGTCGTAAAGCCTTTTGAAATCGGACACTGTGGTGGGATTTACAACAACTTTATCTTTAAAATGGTGTATAATACTTGTATGTTTGAGGAATTTTAATTATGAGATTTCTTTTGTTTGAATTTGGCGCTCTGCACTTTCACTGGCTGTTAACAAAACATGCACACAACAGTATTCATACCTTGTTTTTTCTGGTGAATGTGAATGAAAAAAACTGCTTTGATAATGGTTTTCATCCACATACCTTGTCCATAATGTAGAGGACTATGGGATATTCGTTGATGAGGTAAGGAAGGATGGTAAATCTGATCTGCATAACATAACAATACCAATTGATATACCTTTGCCTGCGCCTGCTTGTCCTTTCAAATTCAAATCCAAAAGTTTCAGTTGGGCAGTTAGGGTCCTGCAGGAACCCCCACCAACTAAGGAGGTTCTTTGATGAGCCCCACCTCCTATGGCAGTGGTACTCATTGCGAGGCCCGCGAGCCCTTCATTTGCGGCTCGCGGTGATTTTCCTATTTTCCATTCATAATACATAACATTGATACAATTTCAATTCAATGTGTTTAATGCAGGCCTGAATCACTTCATTGAATATATGTTGTTCTCTGGATGGCAGTATAGCACAGCTGTTGAACAGAAAGGGCGAAATAGAACGTTTGCCGAAATAGAACGCAACTGCTCAGCTACAGCGATCTACACATATCAGTTTGCTACTAGCTAATTTTGCAGTCTGGTCGACATAGACCGATTTATTGTAAAAAAGAAACATAAATCTATTGACAATGAAAATGAGGGGGAAGAGCTGGAGAACAACGTGACAGTTATGAACAAACAACCACCAGAGAACCAGGAAAAGCAGGAAGATGGCGGCGGGGAAATGCAGCTAGCTAACGTAGCTAACGTGGCTCCGGTGGCTAAGAGAAGGATAAGGTCGATTCAAGAATTACATTGCCGGGTTGCTGTCGGTGCGTAAAGTGGTTCTAGCTGTACCCTGAATAATCAACCATTGGGACATGACAGCGTGGAGTGGTGGCTACATGGCTGAGGAATGGTTAGACTCTACCAGACCAGAATACGTGCAGCACAAGCTGAATACGTTACAAATGGTAAGACCCTCAAACTCTCGACGAGTGAAGGTGAAGACTAGACACTCAGTCTGCAGCTGTAATGTAAAGTAGTCTAGAACTTTGACCAAAGACCACCGCGTTTGTAACATCTGAAGGATCCAGTCTAGGAAACTCAACCGAAGAAGAGAAAAGAGGAGCATTTCCCTCTCAACACAGTGCGGTACTGATGCCTGATGTACCCATTCTAACAGACACTTCCAGAGCAAAGAACACCTACTACTAGAACTACTAAGGACATTGTGACCTCTGGTGGACAACCAGAGACTTACACAACCAGAGACTTTCTGTCGAATGACTCCCAATAGATGGACCGGGCGATTTCAACAGAGACAACAAAGACATACAAGCAGAAATATATACATTGCAATTCTTTTCGAATGAGCGGTCATTCATATGCAAAGTATTCACATTCCCATGAGCATAGTTTTCCAACTGTATGTATGATGGGTCCCCTCTCCGTCTTTCCCGCTCTTTCTTCCCCCCCTTTCATTGTGTATCAAGCCCTCATATTGGGTTAGTCCACTAGGGACTTTTTATTGCATTATGTTAGTAATCAATGTATAATCTATCCTGTTTGGGTGTTTATGTAATTCTGTGTGATTATTTAGTTACTTAGTAAATAAATAATTAAGCCAATTTGTGTATCGCTGACCCATCATTTAGACTAGGGTTCGTGCAGATATCCAAGAATTGTGCGACGTTCAGAATGAGACTGATCAGGTAATGATTAATAATTGACTGTGATTGATGTAAGAGATATTCATCTTTAGAGTTTAAGTTGGGAGATAGTAACTCGTTAAAGAACTTTTCCCGTGGTGCCCCAAGATTGCTAATGAGTTAATTGCTACATGATTCATTTAATCACATAATTAAGCATAGTTAATTGATTTGATAAAATAAGTCATCACATTAATGATAGTCACGTCATGACAATGTGATGTAGCCTATTTGATGTGTGTATATATCTGTGATGTGCTGAACATCAAATCAATTGCATGTTCTCTATTCCTCTGAATTTGCTCTCAGTTGATAATATTGGAAGAAAAAGTACAACAAATTAAAGATCTGTGCAGCCCTCTGAATGATTGTCTCAACCCAAAGTGTCCCCTTACAAAAAATTGTGAGTAACACTGTCCAATGGGGTTTTTGGGGCCATTTTCAGTGCAAATAACCATAAGGTTCTTCAAAGAACTTTGAGGATCATAGAAGAACCCTTGTTGAACCACACATTTTTAGAGTGTAGGACCCAGGTAATTTGTGCTCTCACACTGTAAACCCCAATGTGCTGTCATTACTCAAAACTTTGGCGGAAACCTGTTGCATTTAATATATCAGTCATTACTCAAACTGATGGAGTCTCTGTGATTTGAGTTGTATCAGCTTAGCGCCCCCACTAAGCAACACCTCCAATATCATTTCTCAGTACGCCTTGCATTTTCAAGTGAATTGTAGAATTGTCACCCGATGAGAACGATTGCCCCCTCGCATTGAGGATGTCCAGTTGAAGGATAACCACGGTACAGCAGGTATTGTTTCCAATAAACAGGTCCCCCTATTATAGTGAATGGTGAAATAGGGATCTATGGTCAATATTTGCAGATGTAAAACATTTTTCTGGCACCAATATCATGGCACCAATAATTATATTTCACCAGATGTACGTCATTGAACCGATTACTTTAAAATCACACACAGACAAAGTTATAAGGATAATTTAATTGCTAATGGCAGCCTGCAGTACCTTGGTCAGCCTTCAACTTGAGATACTCCATGAGAGGAGGCAGCACTGAGCTAGCCTGC
The DNA here is from genome assembly GCF_002910315.2 of Salvelinus sp. IW2-2015. Lineage (NCBI taxonomy): Eukaryota > Metazoa > Chordata > Actinopteri > Salmoniformes > Salmonidae > Salvelinus > Salvelinus sp. IW2-2015. The sequence continues at coordinate 17,618,069 of NC_036858.1, forward strand.
AACATCACTTCCACCATGTAGAAAGATGGCGACCTGCTGAAATAACACTTCCTGATCCTCAAATGCGCCACTGAGCATTCTCATAGTAAACAATGGGGTGACGTCATCGATGGCTTCGACCATATTTGTTACAGTCTATGGTTACCACCCATGGCTGTATTTGTTAGTGAAAGATACATGGTTGTTGAATTAGTTAATTTTCAGTCCTTCACCAAGTGAATTCCTAGGCAAATATTATCATTATAATTAAACTCTTCATGACAATACATTACATGTCTCATGAGGCCTTATTTTGAGGCCTAGCTTTACCCTAATAAAGTGGTCTGAAAATAATTGTTTATAGGCCAGATCAGGCCTGCAAGAAGGGTTGCAAAATTCCAGTAACTTTCCCAAAATTCCCAGATAAAAACAAAAATCCTGGTTGGAGGATTTCCAGGAATCTTCCAAACAGGGAAAACCTGGGAAATTTACCAGAATTCTGCAAACCTACCTTCAAGTCACATTATGCTGGCTTGCAAAGTGATGTGTAATGAGTTAGGATATACAACAGTATACATTTTTATTCACCCGCAACCTGCATTCATAATGACTGCATGTAACGATCGTCTGTGGTGGAAGAATGATCGGACCAAAGCGCAGCGTGGTAAGTGTTCATGTCTTTTTAATAAGCAACACGGAACACTGGAACAAAACAATAAACGAAGAATAACGAACGAAACAGTACCATGTGGTGAACAAACACTAACACGGCAACAAACACCCACAAAACCAAAAGTGAAACCCAGGCTACCTAAGTATGATTCTCAATCAGGGACAACGATTGACAGCTGCCTCTGATTGAGAATCATACCAGGCCGAACACAAAACCCCAACATAGAAAAACACACATAGACTGCCCACCCCAACTCACGCCCTGACCATACAAAATAAAGACAAAACAAAGGAAATAAAGGTCAGAACGTGACACTGCAAGGGTTAGAAACAGTGTGAGGAGACTACCTAAGCCATTTAAACTGGAGTAACCATTTCAGTAACGGGTGCAAAAAATAACACAATTATTGGATTAGTTTAGAAAAATGTATGTTATTTATCTTTGTGTAGCATAAGATTAATCAATCAATCACTCTGTCACGCCTGCCCCCGCTCCCCCTCTCTGGTGCTCGAGGGCGCCAGGAGGCCCACCATTACGCACACCTGTCACCATCGTTACACGCATCAGCACTTCATTGGACTCACCTGGACTCCATCACTTATTGATTGCCTCCCCTATATCTGTCTATTACTCAAATTCATCCCCGTGGCAGCATTCATGTCGTTTTGTTTCTCCTGTCCTTGTTTTGTTTCATGGCGGTTATTTATTAAATATTCACTCCCTGTTCTTGCTTCTCGTCTCCCAGCATCTGTCCTCAAACACTGTACATGCAGTCTTGGAGAGGCAGAGAGAGAGAGACGCAGCCGCATGTGAGCTCTCACATTTTTTAACATGTTTTTTTACAAATCGATAGATTTAGAGTGAGATAAACTTWGATTTTTTTGCCAGGGACTTATGCAGGATGCTACCCTCCACAGCATGGCCTTCACTCCAGATCAAAACTCCAAACCTACAACCTAATTTTGGCCAAAATTAACCGGATATATTCCTGCTACCAAGGTTTCCTGTTTCCAAGCTATACGGAGGGTGCTCTAGCAAACAAACAGAGACCCGAGGACACGATCCAACCTGGAACTGAGTGTGTAGTGTTTGGTCTGATGCTATTTTGAAAGCCAAGAAGAAAAAGTAAAATGAAAAAAATGAAAAATAAAGTACATTACAATGATATATTTACTTTATGGGGACTGAATGCTGAGTTAAGGCTGCCAGGCTTGCTAGGACAGACCAGATACAACTTCAATTAGTACTGAGGTGTGAAGAGAAAGGTGTTGAGGCCTTTGGGCCAAACAAGTGGCAGGAGTCTTTGAAGCCCCCTCCTGCTGTTCAAAGACCACCCACTGGCATTTTCTACAAGAAATCTGACTCCAGAAATAAAAGCTTCTCTCAAGTGGGTGTGACACCTACTCCCATTGCCTGCTGCACTGCTGCTTGGATTCCACCTGGTGATCTGTCCACCGCCTACCCTGGCCTGTCTTCCCTGTCTGGTACAGGTACCCCCACCACACTCCCCCCTCTCTCCAGAGCTTTCGCTCGCCTCCAGCACACACGCACTGTTGGGGAGAGTGACTATGAACTTACAATGGCTGGCCCCAAGTTATGTTATTTCATTTTTTCTTGTGCATTTTGCTATTTGCCTCATGGCTCCTGCATGCTTTGTTGACTACGAACRTTCTTTACCCAACCGTGGGACAGACTGGTTACAAGGACACTTGGCCTCCCGTCCTATTCTAACCACCCCTCGCCGGCTTTGTATTCATGTTACCTGATGAAATTTCTGTAGAATATGATCTTGTTGCCATATGATGCACATTCAGATGTCATAAATCAGCACTGCAGAGCTCTCCCTGTCCTATGCCGTGCCTTGATTGTATTACTGTTGATGATATCTGGAAATATGCATGTACACCCTGGCCCATCTACTGTTGCTAGCCCTAATTCGGACTTCTGCTTTGATATCAGCTTCATTGATTTCTGCTCTCGTAAAAGACTGGGTTTTCTGCACGTTAACACGAGAAGCTTTTTACCTAAAATGGATCAATTGAAAGTGTGGGTTCACAGCCCCAATCCAGATGTGTTGGTCATTACTGAGACGTGGTTAAGAAAGAGTGTTTTGAACACTGATGTTAACCTTTCTTGTTATAACCGTTTTCGGCAAGACAGATCTTCCAAAGGTGGTGGAGTGGCAATCTTTACCAAGGATCACCTTCAGTGCTCAGTTGTCTACACCAAGTCTGTCACCAAACAATTTGTTTTGCTGGTGTTAAGCATTAAACTTTCAAATAGCTCTTCGTTAACTGTTGCTGGGTGCTATCGTCCTCCATCAGCACCGGCCTGTACCCTACCTGCCCTAAGCGCTCTCCTGGCCCCTTACACTAAGTCTGAATATGTCCTGCTAGGTGACCTAAACTGAGACATGCTTAAACCACCTGACCAAGTCCTAAAGCAATGGGACTCCCTAAATCTTTCTCAGATTAATACCAATCCCACAGCGTGTGACTCCAAAACACCCAGAAAAGGCTACTCTCCTTAATGTTATCCTCACAAATAATCCCGATAGGTACCAGTCTGGTGTTTTCTGTAACGACCTTAGTGATTACTGTTTTACAGCCTGTGTTCGTAATGGCTGCTCAGTGAAACGACCTGTCCTGATTTATCATAGACGCTTGCTAAAAAAACTTTAATGAGCAAGCCTTCCTTCATGAACTGGCCTCTGTAAAATGAGATTGAACCCCTCTGTCGAAGACGCTTGGACCTTCTTTTTTTATATTTTCAGTGGTATTGTTAATTTAAAAAAAATTAGAATTAAAAACAGGTTCAGCCCCTGGTTCGACCGTGATCTTGGAGAGTTACTCCACCTCAAGAATTGCATTTGGTGACAGGCTCGGCACACGCATACTCAGGCTGACTGGCTCTTGTTCAGGCAAATGAGAAATAAGTGCACTCAGGCTATCCAGAAGGCCAAAGTTAGTTACTTTAAGGAGCAGTTCTCTCTCTGTGGGTCTAACCCCAAGAAGTTCCGGAAAATGGTTAAAGACCTGAAGAATAAACCCTCCCCCTCACAGCTGCCCATGTCCCTTAACATTGATGATGTGGTTGTTACTGACAGGAAGCACATGGCTGAGCTCTTTAATCACCAATTCATTAAGTCAGGATTCATATTGGACTCAGCCATGCCTCCTTGCCCATCCAACATTTCCTCATCTCCCACCCCTTCTAATGCAACTATCCCCGATGCTTCTCATTTTTCTCCAGCTTTAAAGGAGCTCATGAAACTTGACCCCAAAAAAACATCTGGGTCAGATGGTTTAGACCCTTCCTTCAAGGTTGCTGCCCCTATCATCGCCAAGCCTATCTCTGACTTTTTTAACCTGTCTCTCCTTTCTGGGGAGGTTCCCATTGCTTGGAAGGCAGCCACGGTTTGTCCTTTATTTAAAGGAGGAGATCAAGCTGATCCTAACTGTTACAGGCCTATTTCTATTTTGCCCTGTTTATCAAAAGTGTTGCAAAAACTTGTCAATAATCAAGTGACTGGCTTTCTTGATGTCTATAGTATTCTATCTGGTGTACAATCTGGTTTCCTCTCAGGTTATGGATGTGTCACTGCAACCTTAAAGGTCCTCAATGATGTCACCATTGCCCTTGATTCTAAGAAATGTTGTGCTGCTATTTTTATTGACTTGGCCAAAGCTTTGATACGGTAGACCATTCTATTCTTGTGMCCCGGCTAAGGAGTATTGGTGTTTCTGATGGGTCTTTGGCCTGGTTTGCTAACTACCTCAGAGTGCATGCAGTGTATAAAGTCAGAACATCTGCTGTCTCAGCCACTGCCTGTKACCAAGGGAGTACCCCAAGGCTCAATGCTAGGCCCCAAGCTCTTCTCAATTTACATCAACAACATAGCTCAGGCAGTAGGACGCTCTCTCATCAATCAATCAAATGTATTTATAAAGCCCTTTTTACATCAGCCGTTGTCAAAGTGCTGTACAGAAACCCAGCCTAAAACCCAAAACAGCAAGCAATGCCAGATGTAGAATCCATTTATATGCAGATGATAGTCTTATACTCAGCTGCCCCCCCCCCCCCCCCCCCCCCCCCCCCGGCACTTTTTGTGTTAAATTCTCTACAACAAAGCTTTCTTAGTGTCCAACAAGCTTTCTCTACCCTTAACCTTGTTCTAAACACCTTCAAAACAAAGGTCATGTGGTTTGGTAAGAAGAATGCCCCTCTCCCCACAGGTGTGATTACTACCTCTGAGGGTTTAGAGCTTGAGGTAGTCACAAGTACTTGGCAGTATGGCTAGACGGTACACTGTCCTTCTCTCAGCACATATCAAAGCTGCAGGCTAATGGTAAATCTAGACTTGGTCTCCTCTATCGTAATCGCTCCTCTTTCAACCCAGCTGCCAAACTAACCCTGATTCAGATGACCATCCTACCCATGCTAGATTACAGAGACATAATTTATAGATCGGCATGTAAGGGTGCTCTCGAGCGGCTAGATGTTCTTTACCATTCGGCCATCAGATTTGCCACCAATGCTCCTTATAGGACACATCACTGCAATCTATACTCCTCTGTAAACTGGTCATCTCTGTATACCCGTCGCAGGACCCACTGGTTGATGCTTATTTATAAAACCCTCTTAGGCCTCACTCCCTCCATCTGAGATATCTATTGTAGCCCTCATCCTCCACATACAACACCCGTTCTGCCAGTCACATTATGTTAAATGTCCCCAAAGCACACACATCCCTGGGTCGATCCTCTTTTCAGTTCGCTGCAGCTAGCGACTGGAACAAGCTGCAACAAACACTCAAACTGGACAGTTTTATTTCAATCTCTTGATCTCTCTTCATTCAAAGACTCAATCATGGACACTCTTACGGACAGTTGTGGCTGCTCTGCGTGATGTATTGTTGTCTCTACCTTCTTGCCCTTTGTGCTGTTGTCTGTGCCCAATAATGTTTGTACCATGTTTTGTGCAGCTACCATGTTGTTATGTTGTGTTGCTACCATGGTGTGTTGTCATGTGTTGCTGCCTTGCTATGTTGTCTTAGGTCTCTCTTTATGTAGTGTTGTCTCTTGTCAGGATGTGTGTGTTGTCCTATATTTATATTTGATTTACATTTTTAATCCCAGCCTTTTGCCTTTTGGTAGGCCGTTATTGTAAATAAGAATTTGTTCTTAACTGACTTGTCTAGTTAAATAAAAAATAAATAAACATGCAAAAACACTGCTATTAAAAACAATTCCCCAAAAAATCAACCTGCAGTACAGCATAGAGTAAAAAGTTAATTTATCATAATAAAAAAAAAAAAATTGAGTTGTGACTTCTCATTTAGTTGAGTTAGTACCACATTAACATTTGTAAGGGATAAATGCCGACGTTCTGTTCATTACCTTGGAAATAATGGACGACGCAATCCACCGAGTCCCTTTGCAGAGTTAGTGAAACTGACAGCGTTTTAGCAACATGAAATCTTATTAAAATCTGTTCATATACAGTACCAGTTAAAAGTTTGGGCACACCTACTCATTCAAGGGTTTTTCTTTTGGTTACTACATGATTCCATATGTGTTATTTCATAGTTTGTCTTCACTATTATTCTACGATGTAGAAAATAGTAAAAATTAAGAAAAACACTGGAATTAGTAGGTGTCCATACTTTTGACTGGTACTGTACACCCCCAGGAGGAATATCTCACCGTATTTAAAAAATAAAATATTCTGACAAGCATGCACTTAGATATGGTCATTTTCATAAATTCKTAGAATGTTTGGTAATGACGTATAGTAAGGCATGTGACAATTCTATAGCAATATAGAGTGGGAGAACTAACGTGTATTTGGACAATTAATAGACACTGCAGTAAATAAAACCTAATAAAAACATCTATCTTGTCCAGGACCCGAGTTTACACAGACCGGTGCACCATGGTCAATCAGTGCTACAGTAGGCCTATATGCAAATCATTTTCCACACGGGCCTGCCATCATTCCCTGAGCTGAACTGTCTGTTTACAGGCAGTAGAAACAGTGCGACTTTAGATCATTGATTCGTCAAAAGCCACAAAATACACATGAATGGATTTCTGCAAGTATGTAAATACCACAGGAGTCCTTTTACATATGGGAACTTCAGTCCTATTGATCAAACAACCATGAAAACTGAGGCTCTCTCTCCCTCAGTTGCCTACGCACATCAGAACAACAAGATCGACAACAACTTATGCTAGCCAGAGCGAGATAAGCTAAAATCGAACGAGGGAACATTAGATAAACCCTCTCAAAAATGTATTGTAGATGAGTAGCCAGCCTAGGCTACTGCTCAAATGTTGCTGTAATAGGCATACATGTTTCTCCTTTGCATGGTGTTTTGTGGCAGGTTTAGTGTTTTGGTTATTCATTGTCAAGCTTTAACATCTGAAGCCAGACTGCAACATTTTAATAGCCTAGCTAGGACTGTGGCATGTGTCTGTACACTTTCCCTCTGCTGCGCGCTATAAACGGGACACACGAAAGCAGCACAATTGAAGTTGAATTCACTGATGAAAGCACATCAAGCTGTAATTTCATGAAGTAAATGACTCAACTGTTGACTCTATTTATACTCAGTTGTGTGTCCTATTCGGTCCCGTGGGCTTTGTTTGTCACGTGCGCTAGCCTATTAGCCGAGTTCTGACTGACTTGTGATCATTACACCTGCTAGTTTGATTGTATTGACATTCACAGCCTTTGTTACAGTTCACCATTCTGGTTCAAAATATTGAGTCATTGAAACTGAAACAGTGCATCCCGAATGGGTGGAGGCAGCAAACAATATACTAAGCCAGAAGTAATTTATACTGAACAAAAATATTAACGCAACATGTAAGGTGTTGGTCCCATGTTTCATGAACTGAAATAAAAGATCCCATTTAATGTTCCATACACACAAAAAGCTTATTTCTCTCAAATAACAAATTTGGTTACATCCCTGTTTGTGAGCATTTGTCATTTGCGAAGATAATCCAACCACCTGATAGGTGTGGCACATCAATAAGCTGATTAAACAGCATGATCATTACACAGGTGCACCTTGTGCTGGGGACAATAAAAGCCTACTCTACACATATTCCACAAATGTCTCACGTTTTGAGGGAAAGTGCAATTGGCATGCTGATTGCAGGAATATCCACCATCATTTRTCTACCCTAAGCCGCCTCTAACGTCGTTTTAGAGAATTTGGCAGTATGTCCAACCGGCCTCAAAACCGCAGAACGCGTATAACCACGCCAGGGACCTCCCCATCCGGCTTCTTCATCTGATGAAACTGTGGGTTTGCGCAACTGAAGAATTTCTGCACAAACTGTCAGAAACCATCTCAGGGAAGCTCATCTGCATGCTTGTCGTCCTCACCAGGGTCTTGACCTGACTGCAGTTGGGTGTCGTAAGTGACTTCAGTGGGCAAATGCTCACATTCGATGGCCACTGGCATGCTGGAGAAGTGTGCTCTTCACAGATGAATTCCCGTTTCAATTTTACCGGGCAGATGGCAGACCGTGTGTTTGGTGTCGTGTGGGCGAGCTATGGTTTGGGCAGGCATAAGTTACAGACAATGAACACAATTACATTTTATCGATGAAAATTTGAATGCACAGAGATACCGTGACGAGATCCTGAGGACCATTGTAGTGCCATTCATCCGCCGCTATCGCCTCATGTTTCACCATCATAATGCATGGCCCCATGTCGCAAGAATCTGCACAATTCCTGGAAGCTGAAAATGTCCCTTTTCTTTAATGGCCTGTATACTCACCAGACGTGTCACCCAATGAGCACGCTTTGGATGCTCTGGATCTACGGCGTGTTCCACGCTTGGGATGCTCTGGATCGACGGCGCTGTACGACAGCGTGTTCCAATTCCKGCCAATATCCAGCAACTTTACACAGCCAGTCAAGTTCTTCCACACCAATCTCGAAAAACCATTTCTGTATGTACTTCGTTTTGTGCACGGAGGCATTGTCATGCTGAAACAGGAAAGGGCCTTCCCAAACTGTTGCCACAAAGTTGGAAGCACAGAATTGTCTAGAATGTCATTGTATACTGTAGCATTAAGATTTTCCTTCACTGAAACTAAGGGCTTTAGCCAGAACCATGAAAAACAGCCCCAGGCCATTACTCCTCCTCCACCAAACTTTACAGTTGGCACTATGCATTGGGGCAGGTAGTTTTCTCCTGGCATCCGTCAAACCCAGATTCGTCTGTCTGACTGCCAGATGGTGAAGCATGATTTATCACTCCAGAGAACGAGTTTCCACGGCTCCAGAGTCGAATGGCGGCAAGTTTTACACCACTCCAGCCGATGCTTGGCATTGCGCATGGTGATCTTAGGCTTGTGTGCGGCTACTCGGCCATGGAAACCCATTTCATGAAGCTCCCGACGAACAGTGCTTGTGCTGACGTTGCTTCCAGAGGCAGTTTGGAACTCGGTAGTGAGTGTTACAGACAATCTTTACACGCTTCAGCACTCGGCGGTTTCCGTTCTGTGAGCTTGTGTGGCCTACCACTTTGCAACCGAGCCGTTGTTTCTCCTAGACGTTTCCACTTCACAATAACAACACTTATAGTTGACCGGTGCAGCTCTAGCAATGCAGAAATTTGACGAACTGACTTGTTGGAAAGGTGGCATCCTATGATGTTGTCACGTTGAAAGCCACTGAGCTCTTCAGTGTGGGCCAATCTACTGCCAGTGTTTGTCTATGGAGATTGCATGGCTGTTTGCTCGATTTTATACACCTATCAGCAACAGGTGTGGCTGAAATAGCAGAATCCACTAATTTGAAGGCATGCAAAGGCCAAATTGAGCTCCAAACCATGTCGATGTGCTCCGTATAGCTCCGTATAGCTCTGCATTGACATGATTGGTTGACGGTAGGTGGGGGCGGGAGATCCTGTATAAACAAGCTCACTTCCTTGACAACTTTAATCCAATCAACACTAATTATGATTTGGCTGTCCATGGTTCGGATTTCTGTGTGTGTGTGTGTGTGTGTATGTGTGCGTTCGTTCGTTCAAGTAGGAAAACATGTTGATGCACCCTATTTGTAGAGAAACGCCAATGCCATCCTCTCTTTCATGTTGACGAAACAGATGACCGTCATACAGTATTTTAGTTTTTGTTATTGGCTACCTGGCTAAAATGCTTGCTCGCTAACCTAACTTCCTTTCATGGGCAACAATGACCCAGCTGGTTAACATTAGTCTACTACATTTAGCTAGCCTACATATCGAACTTCCATCATCTCAGGCCAGGGGCACAAAGTATGAATTCATGGTTGGATCAGAATCGCTGTTATAATCATTGGCTAATTTAGGAAATGGCCAATTTTAGCTAACTAGCTAGCCACCGGAGGTCAGCAACACAACGAGATGCAACAATTCATAAAAAAAAAAATGTCATTTCACATTTTGCTCTCGATTTGATTGGTGTGAAACTCTTTTTGATCAGACGGCATCAGATCTGCCAATCCCAGCCCTAACAGGGCGGCAAGTAGCCTAGTGGTAAGAGCATTGGGCCAGTAACCGAAAGGTTGTTAGATCAAATCCCCAGGGTAAGTGTGTCATTCTGCCCCTGAACAAGGCAGTTAACCCACTGGTCCTTGGCCATCATTGTAAATAAGAATTTGTTCTTAACTGACTTGCCTAGTTAAATAAATAAAAATCAGATGGGCTACAGAGACAGAGGGGCACTGTTTCGCTTGCTTGGGTGCTTTCTCTTGTGAGATACATTCAGCCTCTTGCAAATTGAATGAAAATGATTAAACCCAGAGAGACTAAATATAAATTATTACTATGATAAAAAAAAAAATCTTGGCAAATTTGGGAGACACAAGGCAGTGCATTAAGGCCAATTTATGCTTGATCCGAAAATGTGGTCCGAGGATTTGTATGGAGGGTGTGACGCAATTGCAGAGCCTCCGGAGGCATGCAGAAGCCAAATCAAGGTCCGTACCGCATCATCGTGCACCTCTCAAATTTTGTAACAATGCTGAGGGTCACACCCAGATCTGTTTCACCTGTCTTTGTGATTGTCTCCACCCCCCCTCCAGGTGTTGCCCATCTTGCCCATTATCCCCTGTGTATTTATACCTGTGTTCTCTGTTTGTCTGTTGCCAGTTCATTTTGTTTCGTCAAGCCTACAAGCGGTTTTCCCTCTCTTCCTGTCTCTCACTTGTTGCTGTTTTCTAGTTTTCTCGGAGTTGACATTTTCTGCCTGCCTGCCGTCCTGTACCTTTGCCCCACCTATCTGGATTACTGAGCCAACCAGGACCTCAAGACTACTCTGTGCTGCCTGGTCTCCACCAACCCCACCACCTGGAGCCAGCAGCTTGTGTCGGTGGAATATGCCTGCAACACCCTTCCCTGCTCTGCCACGGGCCTATTGCCATTTGAGTGTTCCCTGGGGTATCAGGCCCCGCTCTTCCCCAAGCAGGAAGAAGAGGTTGGCATACCTTCTGCCCAGATGTTTGTCCGCCGTTGGATCGCCATCGGACCCCGGCTCCCCGGTCTCGGGCAGAAGGTATGGCTATCCACCCGGGATCTGCGACTCCGGGGGGAATCCCGTAAACTCCCCGCGGTTCATCGTCCCGTTTCCCATCTCCAAAAGTATTAGTCCCTCTGCTGCTCATCTTCAGTTGCCCCAAACCCTTCGTATACATCCCACCTTTCATGTGTCCAGAGTTAAACCCATGTCTCACAGCCCTTTGTCTCCTGGTTGATGGTAGGTGGGGGGGTGGTACATCCTATATAAAAACAAACTCACTTTCTTGACTACTTCCTTCACAATAGCTCTGCTCTGCTAAGCTCATAAAGTGTGAAAGCCCTGACGTCTGTGGAGGCTGCATCACAGTAAATGCTGTACGGACACTTCAGACGTCAGATTGACCATGCAGTACATGCAGAGCCTTGTACTGACCTCGATTTGGCCTCTGTAAGCCTCCTGAGGCTCCACAATTGCGTCACACCCTCTGTTCTGAGCCTACGGATCGTATTCCAGAGCAAGCATAAATTGGCTTTACAGTCACAACCTCTGCAGCCAGAATAACAGCAAAGTAGCTGCATTTTCGTTTAAGATGTTTTCATTTGTCTTTTGTTTGTTTTTTATGGTTGTTTTTTTTGCTTGTATTTTGTATTTTTTGCTGTGTATTTTCTGTAAATGACATAATTCAGGGCTCATCTGTAAAAGAGACCTTAGTCTCAGTATGAGTCACTGATAAAATAAAGGTTAAATAAATAAATCAAAATGTGGATACCTCCATAACAATGAGCTGATGATGCCCAATTTTGCCTGGCATATAGTGCCTTCTCATCGGGACACACGTTGACATTGTTCATTACGAGGATTGCATATCAAACACTAGGCTAGAAGCTAACCTATTTCTCCCCTATTTGACCGAGATAGTTTGTGTATTGATATTTTATTTGTATTTTTTTATTTTACCTTTATTTAACTAGGCAAGTCAGTTAAGAACAAATTCTTATTTTCAATGACGGCCTAGGAACAGTGGGTTAACTGCCTGTTCAGGGGCAGATGTAGGCTACGTGTGCTTATTTTTATTGATGTAGTTCTGTCCTTGAGCTCTCGTCTATTAATGTTCTGTATTATGTCATGTTTTGTGTGGATCACAGGAAGAGTAGCTGCTGCTAATGGGGATCCTAATATAATACAAAATAGTTTGTTAGCAAACTGAATTCAAAATTTAAGTTGCTGAAAACAGCTTGTCAAACAAAAAATGTAATGTGGGAGGATTTGACAGTTGGGACCGGAGAAAGTCATGTTCATCATCACTCACCACGTTAGATGCTCCCAAAAAATGTCTTTGCAAAAACAAKTCGATTGCTAGCTAGCTATCTACGTTTTTCGTCGTTGGACCTGTGTTTACAATGTATCCAATTTGGTTTTGTGTGGTTGTTGGTTTAACTTTCTGTAACTTTGTAGCAAGTACGGTCTGCATGTGTAAGCACATATTGCGTCATGATTGCAAGGTGTCCGGATATCTTCTTCAACTGTCCTGATATATTTTCCAAATGTCCCTTTATCTGGTTTTATCTGAAATGTCCATTCTAGAATGCCCTCCTAGCCAATCAGAAACGAGTATTCAACAATTCTGTGGTATAAGTAATAATGACTTTTTATTGACTGAGTTCACTTACTAGAAGTATTTGAGTTAAAAATGCCTTGGGGTTTACAATGCAGCATACAGAGTTTGAAATACAAACATGTGGATAGGATGAAAACCGATAGATCAGAAAGTGCTTCCTCAAGCGAGTTTCCATAATGTTTCACATTTGATGAAAACAAGATTATGTTGCAGCCACTATACTACTCTAAGTGTCATGTTGTCATGGATATGATTCAAAATGGTTGGAATTGTGCCAAACCGTTGTGCACTTTTGATGCCCACACAGCCAAGCGTCTGTGTGTGTGTGTGTTATGAGTCATATGACACATTGACACTACATAACCTTACCATTCATAACAACTTGTCTAACCATTCAATGATAATAAGCACAATGTGTCCCCCCAACATCAATCTTCTGCTCAGTCAAGATAAAAGGAGGATTGTTTGAGGATGAAACCATGGGAAGATTATGATTTCAAACAGCAGGGACAGTTATGCTTATGTTGGTGCAGAGCTATGCCTCATTTGCTGTAAGATTTATGATATATCTGTCTGACATTGGATTCTCTAATAGGTTTTTCCCCCCAGTCTTCTGTGTACGTAAATGGTATATAACAACATATTAAAAGGTGCATAAACAGCATTATTAGGTTATTAAACATGGTTACCATTTTACTATGTAATTACTTAGAAATCCCCTTGTTATTTGTTGTGGTGCTGGCAAAGCCATAAACGGATGTTGAAATGTGAGAAATAAGGGTAGGCCTATGCTAATACACGTACTGCACCAAAGCCACACTAAGAGAGGTAACTGAGRATTCACCCACAATGGTTCTCGGTGTCAGTGGTATACAAAACAACAGACCTGTGTTCATAGAGTATTGTCATGGTTTCTCCTGGCACAAGAGGGTGGCAGAGACCACCCTAGAGACCTTTATTGTACTCAGGTGTGTCTTATTATTTCATGATTGTTTCCCCTTTAAGAGAGGTGTGTTTTCTGTTTCCTTTTGTTAGTTCTTGAATTCAGTTTCCTATGTTTCCCCCATGTGAGTTTTGAGTGCTAGTGTTTGTTGTTTTTGATTAAATATATATAAAAATGCAAAAATGTCAGCCTGTTTTTGCTTTGTCATTATGGGGTATTATGTGTAGATAAATGAGGGGGGGGGGACAATTTAATCAATTTTAGAATAAGGCTGTAGCGTAAGAAAATATTGAAAACGTCAAGGGGTCTGAATGAACTGTATGTATGTGTATACATAAGTATGTGTGTGTGTATGTACAGTGCATTCGGGAAAATATTCAGACCCCTTGACTTTTTCCATATTTTGTTACGCTACAGCCTTATTCTAAAATTGATTAAATCGTTTTTTCCCCTTATCAATCTACACAATACCCTATAAAGACAAACCAAAAACAGGTTTTAGAAATGTTTGCAAATTTCTACAAAATAAACCCTTTACTCAGTATTTTGTTGAAGCACCTTTGGCAGCAATTACAGACTTGAGTCTTCTTGGGTATGACGCTACAAGCTTGGCACACCTGTATTTAGGGAGTTCATCCCATTATTCTCTGCAGATGCTCTCAAGCGCTGTTGAGTTGGATGGGGAGCTTCACTGCTCAGCTATTTTCAGGTCTCTCCAGAGATGTCCGATAGGGTTCAAGTCCGGGCTCTGGCTGGGCCACTTAAGGACATTCAGAGACTTGTCCCAAAGCCACTCCTGCATTGTCTTGGCTGTGTGCTTAGTGTCATTGTCCTGTTGGAAGGTTAACCTTTTCCCCAGTCGGAGGTCCTGGGTGCTCTGGAGCAGGTTTTCATCAAGGAACTCTCTGTACTCTGCTCCGTTCATCTTTCCCTCGATCCTGACTAGTCTCCCAGTCCCTGCCGCTTAAACATCCCCAGAGCATAATGCTGCCACCACCATCCTTCACCGTAGTATTGGTGTCAGGTTTCCTCCAGATGTGAAGCTTGGCATTCAGGCCAAAGAGTTCAATCTTTAATTTTTTTATATTTTATTTCACCTTTAATTTAACCAGGTAGGCTAGTTGAGAACAAGTTCTAATTTACAACTGCGACCTGGCCAAGATAAAGCAAAGCCGTTCGACACATAGAACAACACAGTTATACATGGAATAAACAAACATACAGTAGAAAAGTCTATCTATATACAGTGTGTGTGCAAATGAGGTAAGATAAGAGAGGTAAAGGCAATAAATAGGCCATGGTGGCGAAGTAATTACAATATAGAAATTAAACACTTGAATGGTAGATGTGCAGAAGATGAATGTGCAAGTAAAGATACTGGGGTACAAAGGAGATAAATAAATACAGTATGGGGATGAGGTAGTTGTCACGCCCTGACATTAGTTCCTTTGTTATGTCTCTATTTTTGGTTTGGTCAGGGCGTGAGTTGGGGTGGGCATTCTATGTTTTTGTTCTATGTTTTATATTTCTATGTATTTGGCCGAGTGTGGTTCTCAATCAGAGGCAGCTGTCTATCGTTGTCTCTGATTGAGAACCATACTTAGGTAGCCTCATCCCACCTGTGTTTTGTGGGTTGTTGTTTCCTGTTGTGTGTCTGCACCAGCCAGAACTGTTTCGGTCGTTATTCTTTGTTATTTTTGTTATTTCAGTGTTCATTTAATAAATATGGACACGTACCACGCTGCACCTTGGTCCTCTCCTTCCAACAGCCGTTACAGTAGTTGGATGGGCTATTTACAGATGGGCTATGTACAGGTGTAGTGATCTTTGAGCTGCTCTGCCAGCTGGCGAGGGAGATATGAGTCTCCAGCTTCAGTGATTTTTGCAGTTCGTTCCAGTCATTGGCAGCAGAGAACTGGAAGTAAAGGCGGCCAAAGGAGGAATTGGCTTTGGGGGCGACCAGTGAGATATACCTGCTGGAGCACGTGCTACGGGTGGGTGCTGCTATGGTGACCAGTGAGCTGAGATAAGGCGGGACTTTACCTAGCAAAGACTTGTAGAAGACCTGGAGCCAGTGGGTTTGGCGACGAGTATGAAGCGAGTGCCAGCCAACGAGAGCGTACAGGTCGCAGTGGTGGGTAGTATATGGGGCAGTGGTGACAAAACGGATGGCACTGTGATAGACTGCATCCAATTTGTTGAGTAGAGTGTTGGAGGCTATTTTATAAATGACATCGCCGAAGTCGAGGATCGGTAGGATGGTCAGTTTTACGAGGGTATGTTTGGCAGCATGAGTGATGGATGCTATGTTGCGAAATAGGAAGCCAATTCTAGATTTAATTTTGGATTGGAGATGCTTAATGTGAGTCTGGAAGGAGAGTTTAGTCTAACCAGACACCTAGATATTTATAGTTGTCCACATATTCTAAGTCTGAACCGTCCAGAGTACTGATGCTGGACGGGCAGGCAGGTGCGGGCAGTGATCGGTTGAAGAGCATGCATTTAGCTTTACTTGCATTTAAGAGCAGTTGGAGGCCACGGAAGGAGAGTTGTATGGCATTGAAGCTCGTCTGGAGGTTAGTTAAGTGTCCAAAGAAGGGCCAGAAGTATACAGAATGGTGTCGTCTGCGTAGATGTAGATCAGAGAATCACCAGCAGCAAGAGCGACATCATTGATGTATACAGAGAAGAGAGTCGGCCCGAGAATTGAACCCTGTGGCACCCCCATAGAGACTGCCAGATGTCCGGACAACAGGCCCTCCGATTTGACACACTGAACTCTATCAGAAAAGTAGTGGGTGAACCAGGCGAGGCAATCATTTGAGAAACCAAGGCTGTTGAGTCTGCCAATAAGAATGTGGTGATTGACAGAGTCGAAAGCCTTGGCCAGGTCYATGAATACGGCTGCACAGGATTGTCTCTTATCGATGGCAGTTATGATATCGTTTAGGACCTTGAGCGTTGGCTGAGGTGCACCCATGACCAGCTCTGAAACCAGATTGCATAGTGAAGAAGGTACGGTGGGATTCGGAATGATCGGTGTAGTGCTGCAGAGATGGTTGTCCCTCTAGAAGCTTCTGCCATCTCCAAAGAGGAACTCTGGAGCTCTGTCAGAGTGATCATCGGGTTCTTGGTCACCTCCCTGACCAAGGCCCATCTCCCCCGATTACTCAGTTTGTCTGGGCGTCCAGCTTCAGGAAGTGTCTTGGTGGTTGCAGACTTATTCAATTTAAGAATGATGGAGGCCACTGTGTTCTTGGACCTTCAATGCTGTAGACATTTTTGGTACCCTTCCTCAGATCTGTGCCTCAACACAATCCTGTCTCAGAGCTCTATGGACAATTCCTTTGACCTCATGGCTTGGTTTTTGTGCTGACATGCACTGTCAACTGTGGGACCTTATATAGACAGGTGTGTGCCTTTCCAAATCATGTCCAATCAATTGAATTTACCACAGGTGATTCCAAGTTTTAGAAACATCTCAAGGATGATCAATGGAAACAGAATTCACTTGAGCTAAATTTAAAGTAACATAGCAAAGGGTCTGAATACTTATGTAAATAAGGCATTTCTGTTTTATTTTTAATACATTTTCAAAAATGTGTCAACCTGTTTTTGCTTCATTTTGGGGTATTGCTTGTAGATTGAGGGGGAAAAAATGATTTAATCTATTTTATAGGCTGTAACGTAACACAATTTGGAAAAAGTTAAGGGGTCTGAATACTTTCCGAATGCACTGTATGTATATACTGTATATACAATACCAGTCAAATGTTTGGACACATATACTCAATAAAGTGTTTTTCTTTCATTTGTAACGATTGTCGCCGGCAGAAGGAGAGGAGGACCAAAGTGCAGCGTGGTACGTATCCATAATAATTTTAATCAAAATAAATACATGAACAAAAACAACAAAACGACCAACGAACAGTTCTGACAGGTGCAACAAACACTAACCAGAAAATAACCACCCACAAACACAAGTGAAAACAGGCTACCTAAGTATGGCTCTCAATCAGAGACAACGATAGACAGCTGCTCTGATTGAGAACCATACCAGGCAAAACGCATAGAAACAGAAAACATAGAGAATACCCACCCACATCACACCCTGACCAAACAAAAATAGAAACATACAAAGCAATCCTCACTGGAGGCTTCGTGCCATGGATCCTCACTGGAGGCTTCGTGCCAGGATCCTCACTGGAGGCTTCTGCCATGGAACCTCACTGGAGGCTTCGTGCCATGGATCATCACTGGAGGCTTCGTGCCATGGATCATCACTGGAGGCTTGGCTCGGGAGAAGGCACATGACTCACCAGGCTGGGGACATGCAGGAGGATTAGGGCTTAGCACAGGCACAGGACTCACCAGGCTGGGAGCATGCAGGAGGATTAGGTCTTAGCACAGGCACAGGACTCACCAGGCTGGGGAGACATGCAGGAGGCCTTGTCCTTGGCCGAGGCACCGGATGCACCGGGCCGTGGAGCGCACTGGAGGTCTCGAGCAAAGAGCCTGCACAACCTGTCCTGCTGTATGGTGACTTTGGCCCTGCACGTGCGGAAGCAGGCACAGGACGCACTGGGCTATGCAGACGCACTGGAGACACAGTGTGCAGAGCTGGCGCAGGATAACCCGGGCCGAGGAGACGCACTAGAGGCCTGGAGAGCAGGGCTGACACACTCCTTCCTGGCTCGATGCACACTCTCGCCCGCAGATGCGAGGAGCTGCGATGTAACGTACTGGCTATAAACACGTACTGGAGACACTGTCGCTCCACCGCATAACAACGGTGCCTGACCAGTACGACGCTCGCCACGTAAGCACGGGAGTTGGCTCAGGTCTCCTACCTGACTCCGCCAATCTCCCCGTGTGCTCCCACCCTTAAATATGGGGCTGCCTTTCGGCTTCCTTGCCAGCCGTGTTCGTGTCGCCAACTCCATTCTCCGATATCCCTCCTCGCACTGTTCCAGAGAATCCCAGCGGGCTCCGGCACTCTCCCTGGTCGACCGACCACCTTTCTATCTCCTCCCAGTTTTCTCATAGTCCACACAGTGCTGCCTCACCTGTCCAGGAGTCCCTCTCACCACGCTGCTTGTCCTTTGTTGGTGGGTTCGTTAACGATTGTCGCCGGCAGAAGGAGAGGAGGACCAAAGTGCAGCGTGGTACGTATCCATAAAATTTTTATCAAAATAAATACACAAACAAAAACAACAAAAACTACCAGCGAACAGTTCTCACAGGTGCAACAAACACTAACCAGAAAATAACCACACAAACACAAGTGGGAAAACGAGCTACCTAAGTATGGCTCTCAATCAAGACAGAGACAACGATAGACAGCTGCCTCTGATTGAGAACCATACCAGGCCAAACACATAGAAACAGAAAACCTAGACCTACAACATAGAATACCCACCCACATCACACCCTGACCAAACTAAAAATAGAAACATACAAAGCAATCTACGGTCAGGGCGTGACATAATTGTATTTTCTACATTGTAGAATAATAGTGAAGACATCAAAACTATGAAATAACACATATGGAATCATGTAGTAACCAAAAAAGTATTATTCAAATTACAATATATTTTAGATTTGTCAAAGTAGGCCCCCTTTGCCTTGACAGCTTTGAACACTCTTGGCATTTTTCAACCAGCTTCATGAGGAATGCTTTTCCAAAGGTCTTGAAGGAGTTCCCACATATGCTGAGCACTTGTTGGCTGCTTTTCCTTCACTCTGCGGTCCAACTCATCCCAAACCATCTCAATTGGGTTGAGGTCGGGTGATTGTGGAGGCCAGGTCATCTGATGTAGCACWCCATCACTCTCCTTCTTGGTCAAATAGCCCTTACACAGCCTGGAGGTGTATTTTGGGTTATTGTCCTGTTGAAAAACAAATGATAGTCCCACTAAGCGCAAACCAGATGGGAT
>NC_036858.1:17639448-17642827 GCF_002910315.2 Salvelinus sp. IW2-2015
AAGGTCTGTATGGAGGAGTGGGCCAAAATCCCTGCTGCAGTGTGTGCAAACCTGGTCAAGAACTACAGGAAACGTATGATCTCTGTAATTGCAAACTAAGGTTTCTGTACCAAATTTTCAGTTCTGCTTTTCTGATGTATCAAATACTTATGTCATGCAATAAAATGCAAATTAATTAATTAAAAATCATACAATGTGATTTTCTGGATTTTTGTTTTAGATTCCTTCTCTCACAGTTGAAGTGTACCTATGATAAAAATTACAGACCTCTACATGCTTTGTAAGTAGGAAAACCTCCAAAATTGTCAGTGTATCAAATACTTGTTCTCCCCACTGTACATCTAAAGCAGATCCTAACCCTTTAATCATGGAAAACTTTTTGTAGTACTGTAATCTCACCACCCTGGAGCAGGAAGATTCTAACTTCCTGAATGTGAAAATATCTCGAAGCCGAAAAGGCCTTTGACCAAGTTGAGTGGTCCTATTTATTTGCGGTCCAACCGAAATGTGACATTGGAAACAGGTTCATAAAATGGATCGAGCTTCGATATAGGAGCCCCTGCGTGAGAATACTCACTAACCAATCATTGCCGCCCCGATTTAATCTTTATAGAGGGACGAGGTAGGGTTGTGCATTGTCGCCTGTGCTTTTTGCTCTTGTCATTGAACCTCTCGCTCAAGCAATCAGATCTCACGTAATAATACACAGCTATAATACTAAAGATACTCTAAATAAGATGTCTCTATACGCAGATGACATTCTCATCTATGTAACTGAACCCCAATCTAGTATTCCAGCTATTCTTGATTTGATTAATGACGTGATGAGGTTGGACCCAGGTGCAGAGAAGAGACCAGACAAGGAATCAGTGGTTAAGGATAAACATAAGTCTTTACTGAGGAACGGTAAACAAAGGATCACAGTAACACTGGGGTCACTCGGTCACTCACTCACTCACTCACTCACTCACTCACTCACTCACTCACTCACTCACTCACTCACTCACTCACTCACGAACGAGACAACCGCACATAGCAAACAGTTCAAGCTTCTGCAAAGCACAAGAGAAAACACACTTTTTTTAACAGGGAAATCATAATGAGTAATAGAACACACCTGAGTGTCATAATTGTCTCTAGGATGGTCTCTGCCACCCTCTGGTGACAGGTGTAACCATGATTTGATTAAAAAGCTGGAGTGCATTATCCAGTGTGTGTCATTGTTAGCACTATTAAATAGTAAAAATGTTGTTCTCGGGCTGGCATAGCAAAATGGCTTCTTAACTTAGTTACATGGCTAGCCCTAGGCATAAGTGACATAATCGGTCGCATACGGCCCTTGGCCACTAGGGGGCCACCAACAATAAATTTTTTATTTTTGGGGGAACTCAGTTCGGGGTTTCAACTTACTGTTGAGAGTTATAATAGTAGAATACACAAGGTGCAGTTTCGAAATGTGGTTGTGCATCAGCAGTTTTCCTTTTATGTCAGTCAATGAAAGTCACTCAATTAGCACATGTCAGCTAACATTTTTAGATTGGTAAATTAGTCTAGCCAGCTATCTAAATTTGTAGTAATCATGGCCGTCAAATTACCGACCGGGCCCGAAGGCCACATGCCCAGGGACCCTGACGTCCAGGGGGCCCCCATTTGATATTTAAAAAATGTTTATGGACTCAGTCAGGGTCTCAACTTACTGTTGACAGTTAGAATACACAAGGTGTAATTTCAAAATGTGGTTTTGCATCAGCAGTTTTTTTTCTCTTGTTATGTCAGTCACTGAGTCTAACATCATGGCCGAATTACAGACTGGGCACGAATATCATATCAACATGGCATAAGTCATTGCAAAAAGTGTAGAATTTCAGGAAATTTGCTTTAAAACTGCAAAAATGTCTCTCCACCTCATGGGAAAATGTGTTGAATCGCAGAAAATTTGCTGTAAAACTACAAATTTTTCTCTCGGCCTCATGGCAAAATGAGTAGAATTCATGGCCGTTTCTAGGATTTGAAGACATTGGGGGCTCAGCCCAAAGCCAGTAGGAGGGTCTGGGGACATTTTACCCCGGCAAAAAATGCATTTCAACAGCTAAATGCATCCATTTGTTGCACTTTGAGATGAACATTGAAATATTTTTCAGGAAACTTGCAACTTCCCACCTGCCACAGCAGACACTGCCAGTACTCAATTACAGTTGTTACTGTGGGTCTCTCCATTCTGGAACACTCCTTACTCTGGAACACATACAGTGGGGAGAACAAGTATTTGATACACTGCCGATTTTGCAGGTTTTCCTACTTACAAAGCATGTAGAGGTCTGTAATTTTGATCATAGGTACACTTCAACTGTGAGAGACGGAATCTAAAACAAAAATCCAGAAAATCACATTGTATGATTTTTAAGTAATTAATTTGCATGCTCTTACTGAGGGAAGGAGGTGTTGGCCAAGATCTCGCGATACATGGCCCCATCCATCCTCCCCTCAATACGGTGCAGTCGTCCTGTCCCCTTTGCAGAAAAGCATCCCCAAAGAATGATGTTTCCACCTCCATGCTTCACGGTTGGGATGGTGTTCTTGGGGTTGTACTCATCCTTCTTCTTCTTCCAAACACGGCGAGTGGAGTTTAGACCAAAAAGCTCTATTTTGTCTCATCAGACCACATGACCTCTTCCCATCCTCCTCTGGATCATCCAGATGGTCATTGGCAAACTTCAGACGGGCCTGGACATGCGCTGGCTTGAGCAGGGGACCTTGTGTACACTGCAGGATTTTAATCCATGACGCGTAGTGTGTTACTAATGGTTTTCTTGAGACTGTGGTCCCAGCTCTCTTCAGGTCATTGACCAGGTCCTGCCGGGTAGTTCTGGGCTGATCCCTCACCTTCCTCATGATCATTGATGCCCCACGAGGTGAGATCTTGCATGGAGCCCAGACCGAGGGTGATTGACCGTCATCTTCAACTTCTTCCATTTCTAATAATTGCGCCAACAGTTGTTGCCTTCTCCCCAAGCTGCTTGCCTATTGTCCTGTAGCCCATCCCAGCCTTGTGCAGGTCTACAATTTTATCCCTGATGTCCTTACACAGCTCTCTGGTCTTGGCCATTGTGGAGAGGTTGGAGTCTGTTTGATTGAGTGTGTGGACAGGTGTCTTTTATACAGGTAACGAGTTCAAACAGGTGCAGTTAATACAGGTAATGGATGGAGAACAGGAGGGCTTCTTAAAGAAAAACTAACAGGTCTGTGAGAGACGGAATTCTTACTGGTTGGTAGGTGATCAAATACTTATGTCATGCAATAAAATGCAAATTAATTACTTAAAAATCATACAATGTGATTTTCTGGATTTGTTTTAGATTCCGTCTCTCACAGTTGAAGA
>NC_036858.1:17642852-17711386 GCF_002910315.2 Salvelinus sp. IW2-2015
CTGGCATTTTATATGCATGACAAAGTATTTGATACATCAGAAAAGCAGAACTTAATATTTGGTACAGAAACCTTTGTTTGCAAATTACAGAGATCATACCTTCCTGTAGTCTTGACCAGGTTTGCACACACTGCAGCAGGGATTGGCCCACTCTCCATACAGACCTTCTCCAGATCCTTCAGGTTTCGGCTGTCGCTGGGCAAAACGGACTTTCAGCTCCCTCAAGTTTCATTGGGTTCAGATCTGGAGACTGGCTAGGCCACTCCAGGACCTTGAGATGCTTCTTACGGAGCCACTCCTTAGTGCCCTGGCTGTGTGTTTCGGGTCGTTGTCATGCTGGAAGACCCAGCTACGACCATCTCAATGCTCTTACAGGGAAGGAGGTTGTTGGCCAAGATCTCGCGATACATGGCCCCATCCATCCTCCCCTCAATACGGTGCAGTCGTCCTGTCCCCTTGCAGAAAAGCATCCCCAAAGAATGATTTCCACCTCCATGCTTCACGGTTGGGATGGTGTTCTGTGGGTTGTACTCATCCTTCTTCTTCTTCCAACACGGCGAGTGGAGTTTAGACCAAAAAGCTCTATTTTTGTCTCATCAGACCACATGACCTTCTCCCATCCTCCTCTGGATCATCCAGATGGTCATTGGCAAACTTCAGACGGGCCTGGACATGCGCTGCTTGAGCAGGGGACCTTGTGTACACTGCAGGATTTAATCCATGACGGCGTAGTGTGTACTAATGGTTTCTTGAAGTGTACCTATGATAAAAATTACAGACCTCTACATGCTTTGTAAGTAGGAAAACCTGCAAAATCGGCAGTGTATCAAATACTTGTTCTCCCCACTGTACATCTGTTGCCAAGAACCACAACATAGACTCTGAGCCAATGAGCCAAACTGATTAATGAATCCCACAGTACCCAAACACCATTTCTCTCTCGAACACACACATACACACACACAATGTGCAGTAATTAGAATGCATAGAGCAGCTTTAAGTGACAGTCTACAGTGTGCTCACCCCTCTGCCTCTCTCCATCGCTTTCTCTATGTCATCTGTTGCTGTCTCTTGTCTGCCCTCTTCTGTTGCTGTCTCTGAGTATTCTATGTTGCTGTCTCTTATGTACCCTTTCTCATACTATCCTGGTTGCAAAAAGTGAAAAGTAAACAAATGTTTTAATAGTAATTTCAGAGGCTTTTTCACCTCACCTGCAAATTCTTTGTAAATTGTTTTACTTTTACACTGTCTGTATTTTACCCGCTATAATTTGTGCAAATAAATAAAACAAATTAGAATCTATAGAGCAGCTATAGATATATAGTGATAGTCTGCTGTGTGCTCAACTGACCCTTTGTTCTATTTCCGTCTTCTCTCTTCTGTCACTTTCTCTGTGTCTTGTCTGTTGCTGTCTCAGGTTCTTGTTTGTTACTGTCTGTCTATCCTCTTCTGTTATGGACTGTTCTTCTGGTGTCTCTCTCCATCATATACTATTCTTCTGTTGCGGCCTCGGTCTTATCTCTTGTCTCTCTCCATCTACACCACTGTTGCTACCTCTGTGTCTTGTCTGGTGTGTCCCTTTTAGTTTTGCAATCCAAAACAGTCAAGGGGATACTAGGGTGGCTTAACTTGTTTTGGGCCTATGTCTGGGTCACCTAAATCATCCTATTCCCTATCCTATCCTACCATTTGCCCCTGGCTGCTATTGTTCTAAGTACTCCCCCTGGCTTGCTGTTCTCATCTGACCTCTTCCTTGGCTCATCAGCAAGGTAGAGGTGCAACATGTCATTAGTTTGTTTTATAGGGTGACTGTACTTTCTGATTTGGCCTTGTTTTAGATTTGGTTAATTAAGAAATGATAGCAGCCATGACTGAATTCAAAAGTGAGTTGGTTTCGGGTGTGGTTTGATGTGTGTGTTCGCAGGTGGGAAGAGTAGGCCAAATGATTTAGCCAATTAGCTTCAGTCGGCTGGTGTGRGACCAGAGTTTGACTTTGGATAGCCTATCTCCGGGGCTAGTTAGGGACCGTCAATGAATTACAAAATGTAAATGAGACAATATTTTCATGTTGCACACCTTTTAGTTTTGTCATTAAATGCTTTCAATATTTGTATGGACATTTCTACAGTTTATAGTTGGTTTGAGGTTTATAAGCTATTGGAATTTTAACATATTGTCCCATGTACATTGTGTAATTTACCGATAGTCCCTAACTAGCCCCACAAGACATGCCACCAGAGGTCTCTTCACAGTCCCCAAGTCCAGAACAGACTATGGGAGGCGTACAGTACTACATAGAGCCATGACTACATAGAACTCTATTGCATATCAAGTAACTCCAGCAAGCAGTAAAAATGTATTTAAAAAACAGATAAAAATACACCTTATGGAACAGCGGGGACTGTGAAGCAACACAAACATAGGCACCAACACATGCATACAAACACACGATAACAAACGCACACGTACACATGGATTTTGTGTTGTAGATATGTGGTAGTAAAGTAGGGGACTGAGTATACACACTTAATATGTTGTGAAATCTGTTGTGAATAAATTGTAATAAAAAAAATGTATAACTGCCTTCATTTTGCTGTACCCCAGGAAGAGTAGCTGCTGCCTTGGCACACAGATAATGGGGATCTATAATAAATACAAATGGGGATCTCCAAAGTCAAACCAAATTTATCACAGGCATTACGATTGGGTTGCGTGCAGCTGCACTCCAAATTGATGATTACTTGTGTGCTGCCAACTGTGGGCAGGATTGAAACAAACCCAACCTTAATTTACGCTATGATGCAGTGATGACCACAAGACTCGAAAAACTCAGACTTTATGACAAATTATCCTATTTACACTTTGTAGTCAATTTTGACCGTAGAATAAATGTTTCTGACTCATATTGATGCCACATAGTCTGTTTTCTAAATGAGAAGTTGGATTTTAGGGGCAGTGGCTCTTTACAGTTACTGTACACTGACACGACCATGGCAACTCAACTGTAAAGAAAAATTCAAGTGCCAGCATAACAGCTCAACACAACTCCCAACATGACAGATAAGAAGCTACATAGCCCCTTTGCTATATGAATATAAAGAGACATGAGCCCCTAAAAATTACCTGTAAAATGGAATAAGTTATAAGACCTCTATAATTAATTTCAATTTGTCAGTTCTACCAGCTAATGTGAGATATTTAGATTACATAACATTTGAGGACACATATCTAAATATCTCACATTAGCTGGGCCTATGCATTCAATGTTTTGTTAACGTACAATCTAAACAAAAAGCTGTGGCTTGAGCACACTCAAGTTTGTTTATTTGTCATATACACATGATACACGTACATGGAGTACACAGTGCAATGAAATGCTTAATTGTAGGTTAACTCTTCGACAATGCAACAACAATAAAAAGGTAAGTAGCTACAGTGTGAATAAAAAGAGTAATAAGAATAAAAACTCACAAGAATTTCACCAATTTAATAATGGATATGTATTTTTTGTTTTATAAATTTTTGTACAAATAGTTACAGTCGGAAGTTTTACATACACCTAAGCCAAATACTTTTAAGCTCAGTTTTTCACTATTCCTGACACTTAATCCTAGTAAAAAATCCKTGTCTTAGGTCAGTTAGGATCACCACTTTATTTTAAGAATGTGAAATGTCAGAATAATAGTAGAGAGAATGATTTATTTCAGCTTTTATTTATTTCATCACATTCCCAGTGGGTCAGAAGTTTACATACACTCAATTAGTATTTAGTAGCATTGCCTTTAAATTGTTTAACTTCGGTCAAACGTTTCGGGTAGCCTTCCACAAGCTTTCCACAATAAATTGGGTGAATTTTGGCTCATTCCTCCTGACAGGTGGTGTAACTGAGTCAGATTTGTAGGCCTCCTTGCTTGCACATCCTTTTTCGGTACTGCCCACAGATTTTCTATAGGATTGAGGTCAGGGCTTTGTGATGGCCACTCCAATACCTTGACTTTGTTGTCCTTAAGCCATTTTGCCACAACTTTGGAAGTATGCTTGGGCTCATTGTCCATTTGGAAGACCCATTTGCGACCAAGCTTAAACTTCCTGTTTGATGTCATGAGATGTTGCTTCAATATATCCCCATAATTTTCCTCCCTCATGATGCCATCTATTTTGTGAAGTGCACCAGTCCCTCCTGCAGTAAAGCACCCCCACAACATCATACTGCCGCCCCCGTTTTTCACGGTTGGGATGGTGTTCTTCGGCTTGCAAGCTTCCCCCTTTTTACTCCAAACATAAGAAAGGTCATTATGGCCAAACAGTTCTATTTTTGTTTCATCAGACCAGAGGACATTTCTCCAAAAAGTACGATCTTTGTCCCCATGTGCAGTTGCAAACCGTAGTCTGGCTTTTTTATGGCGGTTTAGGAGCAGTTGCTTCTTCCTTGCTGAGTGGCCTTTCAGGTTATGTCGATATAGGACTCGTTTTACTGTGGATATAGATACTTATGTACCTGTTTCCTCCAGCATCTTCACAAGGTCCTTTGCTGTTGTTCTGGGATTGATTTGCACTTTTRGCACCAAAGTACGTTCATCTCTAGGAGACAGAACGCGTCTCCTTCCTGAGCGGTATGACGGCTGCGTGGTCCCATGGTGTTTTTACTTGCGTACTATTGTTTGTACAGATGAACGTGGTACTTCCAGGAATTTGGAAATTTCTCCCCAATGATGAACCAGACTTTTGAAAGTCTACAAATTTTTTTCTGAGGTCTTAGCTGATTTATTTTGATTTTCCTATGATGTCAAGCAAAGAGGCACTGAGTTTGAAAATAGGCCTTGAAATACATCCACAGGTACACCTCCAATTGACTCAAATTATGTCAATTAGGCTATCAGAAGCTTCTAACGCCATGACATTTTCTGGAATTTTCCAAGCTGTTTAAAGGCACAGTCAATTTAGTGTATGTAAACTTCTGACCCACTGGAATTGTGATACAGTCAAATAATCTGTCTGTAAACAATTGTTGGAAAAATTACTTGTGTGATGCACAAAGTAGATGTCCTAACTGACTATAGTTTGTTAACAAGAAATTTGTGGAGTGGTTGAAAAGCGAATTTTAATGACTCCAACCGAAGTGTATGTAAACTTCCGACTTCAACTGTACATAGCCTATATGGAAATAACAGACATGAGCCAAGCATGTTTACCTGTAGAATGTAATAGGATAAAGACCTCTATGATCAATTTCATTTTGTCAGTTCTACCACCTCAACATTGCTAATTTTAAACAGGATTAAATATAATCTTGTAGTAAGGTTCAGCTTCAGTCCACAGGGGGGCACCTTGTCACTGTCAAAAGATATGTGCTTCAGTCAGAAAAACCTAATCTCATCTCTTCGGTCTCAGCTAGCTAGCCAGCCAGTAGCTACCGAACTAGCCAGCCAAGCTAACTACAGAAACGAAACCCATCAAATACACTCTCTGGAACTAAACACTTTTCCTAATATCATGATTTATATCAACATCCTTAGCTTGACCATTTACTAAATAGACTGTTAAATAACTCTGACAGACACCCAATAGCTAACGCTAGCTTAGTAGCATTAGCCAACCCTTATGCTGAGGGAGACTAGCTAGTTAGCTACCACCAACCTTGCACAAACCAGTGGTTGACTCTGCTGCTACTGCACTTTTACATTCTGGCTGTTCTGCCCTCTCCACCTCATTCACTGCTGCCTCAACCTACTGCCTCTTTTTGCTTCTCTTTTGGAAGAAGTTCCAAATATCCATATTTGCTCTGTACTATGCTGCAGACTCTGACTGACAGGCGTTTTGTTGAATGACAACATTGACATCTAACCGGTGCTGTAGTCATGGGGGAGGGGTCAAGGGAAGTGAGCGATCCACTGCATTGTGAACTCTCTGCAAATCTCAGCAGGCAGTGCATCATGCCAGTGGCTTCTTTTCAAGCATTTCGCTACATTCGCATTAACATCTGCTAACCATGTGTATGTGACCAATACCATTTGATTTGATTTACAGTGCCTGCCATTGCCTAGTGCAATATATTGTATTATACATTTATTTGTTTTATACTGCATAGCACAAGTGATCTGTGGTTATGGAAAGTCATATCTGACTGAAAAATAATAATATTCTTCACCATCAAAAGGTTCTGGGCTGGACCAAAAACATCTGGGCTGAAGCCTCGGAAGCCCAGGCCTAATGACGCCACTGGTAGAATTGCAATAAATGAGTTATACATTTTCTAAAAATGTTCTCTCTGCCCCATGGCAAAATGTGTAGAATTGCAGGAAATTAACTTTAAACATAACATTTTTATTTCTGCCATCAACAGATGTGGGTGGCTCTCGAGTGGCGCTGTGGTCAAAGACACTGCATCTCAGTGTAAGAGGCCTCACTGCAGTACCAGGTTCAAATCCAGGCTGCATCACATCCGGCTGTGATTAGGAGTCCCATAGGGCGGCGTACAATTGGCCCAACGTTGTKTGGGTTTGGCCAGGGTAGGCTATCATTGTAAATAAGAATTTATTTCTAACTGACTTGCCTAGTGAAATCAAAAAACATCTTGCTACTATATCTCAAATAATGTCAGAGTATAGTTTCATATACACAATGTGTATATATATACTATTTAATTCCAGTGTAAGTTCAGTGTTCTTTTCTTTTCTGACAGTCTGTAAATTGATACAGGTGTGGGATAATTTCCTGTTAAAAAGTGCTAATTTCTTACGAGAAATCGGTTTTAACAGGGCTATAGTTTAGGTGTAGCCTAAGGCTTCAGTTCAGATACACTTATGTCGTACTGGAGACCAATATCTATCTTGTGTTATTAAGCTATGTAAAACGACGGTCGTTGACGTGAATGGCTGCATTTCAGATACATTTTTTTGTATATTTGAATATCGCAGTAGTAGGACCTACAGTACTAGGATATGTATCTGTCTGGTGCTTTAGCATTTAAGCAAGCGAGAGAGAAAGAGTCTAGGTTTTCATAGAATATATGGCTCCCCTCTAAACATGAAGGGTTAAAGGTAGATCAAATGCTTGGTACACTCTGGAATTACCAGAAGTCATTCATAAAAGAGATGACGCTTGGGTCAAGGCCAGGAACACAGGCTTTGGCCCCGAACTAGCAAGCTTTCAAGCAACTGAGGAATCATTGTGTATGACAAATCGAAAAGGCTAAATCTGATTATTATGTAACCGCTCTTTCGGATTGTAATGGGAACCCGGCTAAATTCTGGTAAACTGTCAAATCCCTGAAGGGTTCTACTTCCTCCTATCTGCCACAACAAATTCATTCAGACACTGGCCTCATTACGGGAAGAAATGCCATAATTGATGCATTTAATCACCATGTCTTCGAAAGAACTTCTAAGCCTATTCACAATGATATTGGGCTGGATGCTGATAGGGGAAACTTGCTGAATGATCAGAGAAATCATAGTCAAAGCTTTTCTTTTAGTCTATTTATTTAAAAAAGTCCTGGTGTTTTGCTAGTAATAGACAACAAGAAATCCACAGGGGCTGACCAATTGGATCTTGGTCTGCTTAAGTCTGCAGTGCCCATCCTTGTTGGCTCAATAACCCACATTTTTTTATTCAACATTTATCAGGAAATATTCAAAGTATTTGAAATCAGCTCTTGTGCTGCCACTCCATAATTGCAGGAATAGTAGTGATCTTAATAATTATRGCCCCATTTCAAGGCTTCCTTGTCTAGCGAAGAATCTTGAATCCTTGGTAAGTGTCCAACTTTGCTCTTTTTTATCTGAGCAATGTATCTTGAATGTAAAAAACAATCAGAGTTTAGGCCTGGGCATAGCACTATTACAGCTACCACTTTAGTTATTAATCTGGTCAATGCTTTAGACACTAAAGTGAAATGTGCTGCTTTGTTTGTGGACCTGTCAAAAGCTTTTGATACTGTTGATCATGCTATTATATTGAATAGGTTATCTCTGACACCTGTTCATGGTTTCATGATTATCTTAATGACAGAACTCAGGCCATCGTGATTGATGGGGTTAAGTTTGAATCTCTTGAAGTACATAAAGGTGTACCACAGGGGTCGATTTTGGGACCTGTTCTCGTCAGTATTTATATAGTCAATCTAAAAAAATTGTCAATCTACATAAAAATAAAAAATAAATCTATATGTGGATGATACTATTATGTATGCTATTGCCCCGACTGTTGATCTGGCTGTGTCAAAACTAGTCAGATTTTATAGGTATGTAGGAATCCATTGCTGATTTAATACTTGTGCTTAATACAGGCAAAATGAAATACATGTTGTGTTTAAAATCTCATAAGAATGTTTCAGATTAAATGTATGTTCACTCATTAGATGCTTATCTAATCGAACGTGTTCCTGCACATTTGGATTGATATGGATTTGATGTTTAAGAAACATTTAGGTGAGCTGGTTAAGAAGCTAAGATATGTATTTTTCTACAGAAACAAATTGTGCCTTTCTCTAAGCAGTAGGAAGCAGATTATTCAGTCAACCTTTATCTGTTCTTGATTATGGTGATATTATTTATTTATAGTGCAGCTGCTACTACTCTTAAACCTTTGGATGCCATTGTAACGGAGACGCAGGGAGTCAGGAAGCAGGTGCAGTCGGTGAGTTTAATAGGAAAGAACATGGAGTGAATACAAAAACAGGAGTAGCGTCTAAACATGAGAAAAAAATTCTACCTAATGGGTGACACGACGGAGTGCTAGATAAAGGGGAAGACGTGACGGCCATCTACCATAGCGCCCTTCGATTTGTTACAGACTGTTTTGACACTCATCACTGCATCCTGTATCAAAAGGTTGTCTGGAGTTCGCTAAAAGAACTGTTACAAATTACAAGGCTATTATGTAAGTGCCCTCTGGTGTTCAGAAAATGACATGAACATCTGAGATGGATATAGAACTAATATCTTTCCCTAAAGTCATTAAGAAAAGATGATAACGAGCAAGAAAGGAAAAAGTAGGAAAATTGTGTAGTTTGATTACAACACTTTATTTTAATCATCAATAATAWGTCATCTAGCCTACTTCAAAAATGGGTAGGTTGCAGTAGCAATTTAGCCTAGGCCTACTAATACATATGCATACCGGTAGCTAGCTAAATATTCGTGTCAAGGTGACATGTCAGTAAGGCATAAGCATTTTTCCTTTGCTACCACTTCAAATTCTAATAATAAAGTAGAGCATGTAATAAAGTGGGCTATCCAGAGCATCTTTTCAACACTATTTGTTCACTCCCATGAACCGCAAGAACTGACTTGTGATCTGGGACATCCGGATCTTCAGCTGCTTAGGTACAGCAAAAGTTAACTTCGCATCACTCAGGCTCTGCAGGCCTATCTCGGAAGTCTTCAGATAGTGGGCTGGAACAGAGAGAGGAATGATCAGTGTTAACAACTAACTACATGTTGGAGATAAATGGTGACTGGATTGACACACTTATGGCACCCTATTCTCTATATGGTGCACTAGAGCCCTATTGGCAGTGGTCAAATGTAGTGCSCTACATAGGGAATAGTGTGCCATTTCAGATTCACATTATAATTTATAGCATCAATGGTACGGGTGTCATAAGATGTCTATGGTCTTACAGATTCCAGAGCTTCACCAAGGTATCTCGGTGTCTTTTCCCAGGCGCTGTTGGAGTCCCACCATCGGTGGCATGAGGCAGGGTCCATCAAATCCTCTGGCATAGTCCCATAAGCTCCACAGGTCTGGAGGTCTCAAGTTGTCCAGGAGATGTCTGCCGATAACGCTGCAAACATCTAGGCTCATCTCCGTGTCTAGGATGTCCCTCCTGAAACCTTCCTAGAGATGCAAGACGTGGGCGGGCACACTTCCTCAGGATGTCCCGGGGCCAGATTGTTGGTGAGCTTCAGACAATGCTCGTTCTCACACAGCAAGTGGAGCRGGTAGAAACAGACTCTGCTCTGTTGAAAAGTGAGCAGATGGCGTCTCATCGGGGCGATGATGAGCTTCACCATGTCGTTGTTGAGCAAGGTCAACTCATTCTTCATTAAAGGCGAACCCCCCACGTGTTGCGGAACAAGTCCTTAAGCAGCTGCTTCAGGATGGTGGTGGTGGTGATGGGTGTGGGGAGGAAAGAAGAGTCATTTTTAACAGCTCTAGGTTTTTTCAGAGATGTGTCCTCTGCAATAAATACAGGGGTCTTCACGAGGCTGAGCTCCACTTTGGACTGGTTGACGATTTTAGTTTGGGACTCAACATTGATCTGGCATTTGGTCAGAGATGTGTCCTCAGTAAGTACAGTGCATTCTSAAAATATTCAGACCTCTTGATTTTTTCCCACATTTTGTTACATTACATCCTGTTTCTAAAATTGATTAAATTGTTTTCATCAATCCACACACAATACACCATAATGACAAAGCAAAAACAGGATTTTAGACAATTTTGCACATTTATTAAGAACAGAAAACTGAAATATCACATTTACATAAGTACTCAGACCCTTAACTAAGTACTTTGTTGAAGCACCTTTGGAAGCGATTACAGCCTCGAGTCTTCTTGGATATGATGCTACAAGCTTGGCACACCAGTATTTGGGGAGTTTCTCCCATTCTTCTCTGTAGATCCTCTAAAGCTCTGTCCAGATTGGATTGGGGGGCGTCGCTGCACAGCTATTTGTAGGTCTCTCCAGAGATGTTCGATCGGGTTCAAGTCCGGCCTCTGGCTGGGCCACTCAAGGATATTCAGAGACTTGTCCCGAAACCACTCCTCGCTGTGTGCTTAGGGTCGCCTCAGTCTGAGATCCTGAGCGCTCTGGAGCAGGTTTTCATCAAGGATCGCTCTGTACTTTTCTCTATTAATCTTTCCCTCGATCCTGACTAGTCTTCCAGTCCCTGCCACTGAAAAACATCCCCACAACATGATGCTGCCACCACCATGCTTCACCGTAGGGATCCTCCAGATGTGACGCTTGGCATTCAGACCAAAGAGTTCAATCTTGGTTTCATCAGACCAGAGAATATTATTTCTCATGGTCTGAGAATCCTTTAGGTGCCTTTTGGTAAACTCCAAGTGGGCTGTCATGAGACTTTCACTGAGGAGTGGCTTCCGTCTGGACACTCTACCATAAAGGCCTGATTGGTGGAGTGTTTCCAGAAGGACAACCATCTTCACAGAGGAACTCTTGAGCTCTGTCAGAGTGACCATGGGTTCTTGGTCACCTCCCTGATCAAGGCCCTTCTCCCCCGATTGCTCAGTTTGGCCGGGTGGCCAGCTCTAGGTGGTTCCAAACTTATTCAATTTAACAATGATGGAGGTCACTGTGTTCTTGCGTACCATCAACGCTGCAGAAATGTTTTGGTACCCTGCCCCAGATCTGTGCCTCGACACAATCCGGTCTCAGAGCTCTACTGACAATTCCTTCGACCTCATGGCTTGGTTTTTGCTCTGACATGCTCTGTCAACTGTGGGACCCTATATAGACAGGTGTGTACCTTTCCAAATCATGTCAAATCAAGGAAATGTACTACTTGTGGACTCCAATCAAGTTGTAGAAACATCTCTAGAATGATAAATGGAAACAGGATGCATCTGTGCTCAATTTTGAGTCTCATAGCAAAGTGTCTGAATACTTATGTAAATAAGATATTTCTGTTTTATTTTTTGTAGATTGAGGACCTTTCTTTATTTAATCCATTTTAGAATAAGGCTGTAACATAACAAAATGTGGAAAAAGGGAATGGGTCTGAATACTTTCCGAATGCACTGTATATGGCTCTGCAGGTGGGCAGGGCTTGACTTGGGACCAGTTTAACAATTTCGGTAGGGAGGAGAAAAAAGTGGGACACTTTTTCAACAACAGGAGGTTTGGTCAGAAATGTTGCCCCTTTAAGTCCAGGGCTCTGCAGGTAGGTGGGCATGACTTTGGACCATTCAACATCATCTCAATGGGCAAGAGAGTGGGACAAGAGAGCGACTCTTTTGGGGTTCTTCAAATTTGGAATTTAAAAKATATATATTAATATGCTCACAGACAGACAAACAGACAGATGCGCGCGCACAGACACACAGACAGACGCTCGCTCCACACATGCATGCACGCAACTTGCATTACTCATCTCATATGCATATACTGTATTTTATACTATCTATTGCATCTTGCCTATGCTGCTCTGTCACTGCTCTTCTATATATTTATATGTATATATTCTTAATCCATTCCTTTATTTAGATTAGTGTGAATTAGGTAGTTGTTGTGGAATTGTTAGAATACATGTTAGATATTGCTGSACTGTCGGGACTAGAAGCATAAGCACACGTCCATACACGCAATAACATCAACATTTTACAATTATGAAACGCTTACATTGTACATATGTTTGTCCTCTGTCGTTGCTTGCCTTTCGTTGTTTGATGAAATCAATACTTTTTAATAAATGTTAATGAAATACGACCACCGACTGTTTTCTTGTTGAGATTTGATGTGCATTCGCGCCGAATTACCATTTTAGAGCAACAGCAATGAGAAATCAGTCAGTGGTTGTACTTGATAAACGTTTTCTTGAAAAGTAGGCTATGGATTTCAGCAAACAAAGAAGTGTAAGGAAGTCCCCACGTTTCTTTAATCAAWGAGCACAAAATAGTAGGTAATCGGCCATTCATGTTCAAATGAACTTTAAGAATAATGAATACATTACATTTCACTTATTAATCGGAACCATATTCGAGATGTTTATCGCAGTTTAATTTCGATACCACTAGAGGGTAGTATAGTGAAACCTAGCGTCCACACCAATACAATAAAAGCAAGAGATAGCTGACAGACGGCAGCTCAGGCTCAACAGCATTCTTAAGGTGGTGGGCAACCGAGAAATGACTGCGAATTAATTGTCAACAGCCCAGTAACCCGCCCGGGAGAAATATGGATGTATGGCCGCCGAATTTGGAATAGAGATGTAGTTTCAAGGATGTCACCCATGTACATCTCTCGTTTGTTCCTCTTTATTTTTATCACCGCGGTCTGGGAGGCGCGAGCCAAATCTCTTCCAGATCAAGGAGCACTTGGTAAGCTCACGCCATATGGGATGCTGCACAATGAGGGAGGATGGGAGTGGTTGCATTTTTTTTATGGCTTTTGTTGACAAATATTACTGAAATTGCAACCGTTGGTTTGAAATGATTCTTGCTAATGATACGAGTCACCGTTTTTCTTAAATTGTATTGTTTATCAATGTGTATTTTGCATCAAATGGATCTTCGGAGCATCCCAATCAAATTAAAWAGCTAGTCATGCCATGAAGCGTATGTGTTTATTGGTAAAATAATCTTTACCTTATCAGCTTTTTGAAGATATGTAAAATAAATCAAAAACTCAATATAGGCCTATCAAATTGTTACAACCTAATTCTCCCTGTCAGGTTATTTGAAGGGCTCGTCATAAGGGAAAATGTGCCGCTGTAAAACATACAGCCAGCATAGTCGAGGAAAATAAATCACAGGCCTAGGTGTTCACATATTTCCCTTGTTAGTTAGGTCCTAAATCGATGTCCCTTTAGCAGCTATGCTAGCCAGGGGTCAATATAGTAATTCATTTAACAGTAACAATGTATCCCGGCCATTCGTGCATTCATAAACTGCTCATGTAGGCCTTGGCAAAGAAATATACAGGCCTATATAGTATGTAAAGCATAGTCCCACTCCAACAAACAAAAAAAATCTACTGTATCTATTCTATTCAGCTCTTCATATTTCATATTTGGTTCTGGAATATATTCATTGTATAAATACACCTCCAGCAATTATTTATTGGAGCCTGTGTCCTCAAACACACCAAATGCATTTGTTGAAACAGTAGGGCTCCGTTATAATTCATGCATGGCAGAAGGAAACGCATAGGAATGCATGCATGTAGCCTGCTATTGGACAGAAATGCTAGAGCTATCAGAATTAAGAATGGCAACATATGTCTAMTTAACAGTCGGCCTAGGTCTCATACTGTAGGCCTACACCCATTCCAGTAGCATTTCTATTTGCCGTTTTGAAACACACCTAGTGGAGACTCCTGTATTCACTGAAACTTCCACAGCAGGACCCATATCTATGGCGTTAGAGAAGCAAGATGCGAAACAAAATGTTCCCGAGAGGAAATTATCAGTAGGGGGTCCCCAAAGTGTCTACTTGGGTGTGAAGCTACACAGCGTTGGATAGGTTTAGAAAGGATGAATTGATCCATTTTATCTGTTGCTCGTGTTTATGGTATTGGCTTATTCAACTGAAGACCAAATACTGTACTTTGTCAACAACAATAACGCCAGCAGCACACACGTTTACGTCTGCAAGTTAGCAATCGCGAGTTTGGGACTATTAAGGTTCCATCTGCATTTTTGTCAAAATGTTGTTATTGGCCCTAGCCTAGTTCTGTGCAATGTACTCTACCTATCAGAGGAGGCTGGTGGGAGGAGCTATAGGAGGACGGGCTCATTGTAATGGCTGGAATGGAATTAATGGAACGCTATCAAACACATCAAACATATGGAAACCAGGTTTGGCTCTGTTCCGTTTCTTCCATTCCAGCCATTACAATGAGCCCATCCTCCTATAGCTTCTCCCACCAGTCTCCACTGCTACCAATATAGAACTCTAAATACACCAATTCATGTTAAGTTCAGAAGAATACCATATAAAAATTGCTGACACCATTCAAARCAATGAAGGTTTGGAACCTTTAAGCCAATTTAACTCAGAATCAACTTTTTAAGGATACATCCCAACCTCTCGCAATTTAACTGTTATTTAACTAGGCAAGTCAGTTAAGAACAAATTCTTATTTACAATGACAGCCTACCTCGGCCAAACCCGGACGACGCTGGGCCCATTGTGCGCCGCCCTATGGGACTCTCAATCACGGCCGGATGTGATACTGCCTGGAGTCGAATCAGGGACTGTAGTGACGCTTCTTCTAACACTGAGATGCAGTGCCTTAGACCGCTGCGCCACTCGGGAACCCAATAGGATGCCATAGAAGCTGAATTTTGACAGCACCATTGTGCGTGTTTGAGATCGACTACAGTCAGACTGCACAAAATCACTGATCTAAAAATCATCCTGCATGCCAAATAACTACTAATTATGTGATCAATATGATCCATTTCTGTACCTCGCCTCGCTCACACTGAACCCCTCAAGCGCTGATTGTTTTCATTTCTTTGCAGAGGTCCAGATCAGAGTTCAGGTGTTCGACAACAGTGACCTCTCACCTTTGGCCGGCGCCGCCATAGAGGTTCATGGGAACCGGTCTGTGTTAGCGTCCAGCCAGGCGGGCAGTGATGGCGTGCTTAGGGTGACCTTCCTGTACCACCCGGGGACCTGGGTCATCATCTCAGCGTCCAAACACGACTATGTCACCAACTCCGTCCCCTGGCACGCTAGCCGCATCCCTCGTAAGTGAAAATGCCTATTACAAATTACATTTCATTTCAGTTCACGAAAATGTGACGAGACGAGAATTCCACGTGAGACTAATAGACATTTTATTTGACATAGCATTGTCCAATTAGGCCTACTATCTGAATGTGCACATTATGGAGGTTAGAGGTAGCCGAAATATTAATTATTTATTAGATTGAAGGCACAGACTGTGACTAAAATGGCTGTGACTAAAACTAGACATATTCTCCAGAGTTTTAGTTGAATGATAACATAAACTCACATACAATTATCTATAAGGTCTCTCAGTTGAGCAATTTCAAACAGATTCAACCACAAAGACCAGGAAGGTTTTCCAAAGCCTCGCAAAGAAGTGCACCTATTGGTAGATGGGTAAAAAAAAGCAGACATTGAATATCCCTTTGAGCATGGTGAAGTTATTAATGACACTTTGGATGGTGTATCAATACACCCAGTCACTACAAAGATACAGGCGCCTAATTCAGTTGCCGGAAAAGAAGGAAACCGTTTAGGGATTTCACTATGAGGCCAAGGATGATTTTAAAACAGTTACAGAGTTTAATGGCTGCGATAGGGGACGACTGAGGATGGATCAACATTGTAGTTATTACTCCACAATCCTAACCTAAATGACAGAGTGAAAACAAGGAAGCCTGTATAGAATATAAATATTCCAAAACATGCATCCTGTTTGCAATAAGGCATTAAAGTAAAACTACAAAAATGTGGCAAAGAAATTAACTTTATATCCTGAATACAAAGCTTAATGTTTGGGGCAAATCCAACACAACACATCACTGAGCACTAGGTTGTGGGTATGCTTGTCATCGGCAAGGACTAGGGAGTTTTTTTAGGATAAAAAGAAACGGAATAGAGCTAAGCACAGGCAAAATTCTAGAAAACCTGATTCAGTCTCCTTTCCAAGAGACACTGGGAAACAAATTCATGTTTCAGCAGGACAATAACCTAAAACACAAGTCCAAATTGTATGTAGATAGGTGAGATATATATATATATATATCTTTTTTTAAATCCATTTTGAATTCAGGGTGTAACACAACAAAATGTGGAATACGTCAAGGGGTATGAATACTTTCTGAAGGCACTGCAATTGGTTTGTATGTGTGGGGCTTTAGCTGAGATTGTCCTTTACAGAGTCAAGTGTATTTTGTTCAGGCCTCAATTGRTTCGCTGTCGATAATTCTAATGTTATAACTTCTAATAGTAACTGTATCCACTGGTTAAATGTTTTTAGAATAGTCACACAAAAAAAGACACAATAAAGATTGGTTGGTCTGCCACATCCAGACCCACGCAGAAGTGATCCTATCCTTTGTTTCTCTGCCTCTCAAAATAGTCTGAATTCCAAATTGGGGCCCCTAGCCGCTTCTCACTAGGCATTCCTGTAGATCTGCAATCCAGGGGTAGATGTAAGAAATTGGCTAGCTAGACTCAGTCGCGCATTAATATTGGTGTTTTTCCTCTCTTGCAGTGTATGCATCGGTCAGCTTGTACCTCCTAGTCCAGAGGCCAGGCACCCTCATTCTCTATGATGACGTCATCCAGGTGCTGCATGGATCCCCAGGTAGGCTACAATAACGAGCTAAGTGGTATTGCCTCGTTGGTCTTTTTCAGTCTTTCTCCCTAGAGCAACACCCAGACAAACTAGAATCTAAATGATCAATTGAAATAAATAGAAGCAAAACTCTCTTAGGTGGGGGGACCCGTCCTGCCTATAGATTTTACATTTGAGTAATTTAGCAGACGCTCTTATTCAGAGCGACTTACAGGAGCAATTAGGATTAAGTGCCTTGCTCAAGGGCATATTGACAGATTTTCCACCTCGGGGATTCAAACCAGCAACCTTTCGGTTACTGTCCCAATGCTCTTAACTGCTAATGGTAAGGGAAACGCTGCCTCTTTGTCCTGCTCTCTGCATTACATTTTCCTCCTAAAGGGGCAGTCTTTACTCAGACTATTACAGAAATTATGAAAGGAATGTGGTGTTTCAGGTTTGATGCACTATCTGAAATCTGATCAGAGTTCTGAGGCCAATAACAAACATTTATTGTCCAGAATCCAACTCCTTCAAAGAGGGGTGTGAAGGTCCAATTTTCACCTGACTCCTCTCTGTTCTTGCACTCAACGGCCTCCAGAGGTTCTCACCTCACGTGACACTCTATTTCCTTCTGCTGTCTCCATAGCAACAACCACAGTGGAGTACTTGGCTGCTGTTTTGTACAAGTCCATTTCCCAAATTCATGACTGCACGTCTCATGTCTCAAACATACAGTACTATTGCCTTAAAGGGGCAATCTGCCGTAGATACAATAACAAAGCGGTCACCCCGCCGCTGTTTTTGGTAAACCGCTTAGTGTTGGGGCTAGAGAAATGTTACCTCTCAAATTCATAAACAGAGCTACGGGTGCAAGGACTGACCCTCCATGACATCAAAATCATAGTTTTAACCATGTTTTGAGGTTATACAGTTTGTTTTGAGTAGCATGTTTACAAACAATGAAGTAAAACAAGCTTATATTTTGGATTCTTATGGGGTACGACAGTTTAACTAAGCCCATGAGGCATTTATAAGTCGTATTCTTCAAGAATCAATGGGTATATATGTACAGTATATTTCATTAATGTAAAAGTAAAAAAATAAATGTATGTAGCTACTGCAGATTGCCCATTTCAGTGTTGATAGTGATGTAGTATTTTACCCTACATACTGTAGCTTTTCTGTCAAAAAGTCACTGCCAGGCAAGTGCTGTTATGGTTGTACCAGACTTTGGGTCATTTTTCATTGGGCACCAGACAAGAAAAGGGACTGAAACGGTGTGACTACCAGGATTTGTCCAATAAGAAACACTATTTTTTTAAATTATTTTTTTCTGTTAAATGCCCTAATGAACATGACCCATATGTCTCACGATTGGCATCTGTTACTTCCTTTATAGGTGCACGGAACCAGCCATTGGTCCAGCTCCAGAGAAAGTCCCTTCAGCTGCCAGCTGATTCCAACTACACAGCACTGTCGGCTGTGCTGACTACTGCCAGAAGCCAGTATGAGATCGGGGGCTTCCCTTACCTCCTGGGCCTGGAAACCAACAGCACAGGTTGGCTTGGGAGAAAGAACATTTACATTTTAGTTATTTAACAGATGCTCGTATCCAGAGCGACGCACAATAAGTGCCTTCAATGAAGTAGGTAAGATAACTACGTATCATGACGATCATTACAAAATCATGATTGGCCCAGCTTGTTTGGTGGTAGTTGATATCAAGGGCATAGTGTTAGGAATGCTTGTTGTTATAGGCTATGGGTGATCAACATATCTCTGTTCATCATATATGCATAATATCTACATGTACATACTAACTCAATCAGCCTGACTAACCGGTGTCTGTATGTAGCCTCGCTACTTTTATAGCCTTGCTACTGTATATAGCCTGTCTTTTTACTGTTTWATTTCTTTACTTACCTATTGTTCACCTAATACCTTTTTTGCACTATTGGTTAGAGCCTGTAAGTAAGCATTTCACTGTAAAGTCTACACCTGTTGTATTTGGCGCACATGACAAACTTTGATTTGATTTAACAATAACATGTACACTACAGGGGCAGAGACAGGATGGACAGACTTAACAGCACTGGCGGTGGTCAGCGTTCAGCTCTTTGACCACGATGGGACCGTCATCCAGGTGTCTGACCCGGTTCACGTCTCCGTACCACTGCCCTCGGATACTCGCACCAGGATCGCCACCAGCATTCCCGCCTGGCTGTACCAGCCCAAGACGGGTATGTGAAAGCTACTGGGATCATATGTTCCATTTGAAATTCTCATATTCATCCATCAGTCTGTGTTATATTTATAGACACAAACATGATAAATAGGTAATCTGGGATAAAATGACTCCTTAACCCATAAAGCTGCACTTTGCAGAAATCGCTCGGCCATTTCCTAGGTGCAAAAATTCTGGTAGTTTGCCTAATTTAAGTTTGTGACTAAACAAACATGTACAGTGTAGATAACCATTGTACCAGCTAACCCGCTGTGAAATATATCATCCATAACCCAAAATATTGTACAGTATTTTTAGCTGTTTGAAGCTGGTGTAAAAAACGAAGTAAAAGACGGAAAAAACAAACTTAAGAATGGGAAGCATAAAAATAGCGCCCATAGAACAGATCTACCGACTTGCTTTCAATGAGAATGACAGATCTATAACTCACATCTATATGTGAATCTGGTCAGGTCGCCCAAAAAGATACATATTGCAGCTTTAACCTATATTAAGCATTGAGCATGCTTTTTAGTTCATTAGAAATCTTAAGGTGTCTGCACTTACAGCTTAATGAATGCTTCGGTAATGTATTACAAAATCCCTGGATTATTTGGTTTTAGAGACCCATTTCAGACTACCACACCGGCCAGTTGTGATACAGCCTGGAGTCGAACCAGGTTGTCTGTAGTGACACTTCTAGCACTGAGATGCAGTGTCTTAGACCGCTGCGCCACTCGGGAGCATATGTTTGAATGCTTTTAACTTGTTGCCTACTAGAACATTTATATGTTGGGTGTGTGGATTTTGTTACAGGTCTGTGGGTCAGGAATGGAACTGGCTACATTAAAAAGGAGGGCACACAACTAATCTGGAACGTGGTCGTTCCTCAGTTGGGGTATTGGGTCGCAGCCTTCCCTTCATCTGCAGGTACTGTAACTGGCTAATTGCCTTGTGCTACGTCTTGGACATTTTGTTAGGATCTTAATTTAAGCCAGTTTGCTACAGCAGGAAAATAATAATGCAGCAACTGGAAATATGAATTATTAGGTGGATTATAATTAATGGACATTTTTGTAGTGGTTGATACATTTTTCGTTATGGTAAATCAAGTCTGAAGTCGAAATGACACACACATCATCTATCTACTAAATCTATCAGATCACACATCATCTATAAACTAACCATTTTCGTCATGTAATGTTCATTGAACCCTGGTCGTCTTCTTTCCGCCACAGTGCTTTTGCACACTGCACCACAATATATCGCTCAGATATTTCCCTTTTAGTCCACAAATATACAGTACCAGTAACTAATCCTCTAGGAGCACATATTTTGGATTTTCATAGAAAAAAAATATTCCATCTTATTTTTTTAGCAGATTTGGGCTTTCTAATGTATCCCCAAAAATGTNCTTTACTTACCTATTGTTCACCTAATACCTTTTTTGCACTATTGGTTAGAGCCTGTAAGTAAGCATTTCACTGTAAAGTCTACACCTGTTGTATTTGGCGCACATGACAAACTTTGATTTGATTTAACAATAACATGTACACTACAGGGGCAGAGACAGGATGGACAGACTTAACAGCACTGGCGGTGGTCAGCGTTCAGCTCTTTGACCACGATGGGACCGTCATCCAGGTGTCTGACCCGGTTCACGTCTCCGTACCACTGCCCTCGGATACTCGCACCAGGATCGCCACCAGCATTCCCGCCTGGCTGTACCAGCCCAAGACGGGTATGTGAAAGCTACTGGGATCATATGTTCCATTTGAAATTCTCATATTCATCCATCAGTCTGTGTTATATTTATAGACACAAACATGATAAATAGGTAATCTGGGATAAAATGACTCCTTAACCCATAAAGCTGCACTTTGCAGAAATCGCTCGGCCATTTCCTAGGTGCAAAAATTCTGGTAGTTTGCCTAATTTAAGTTTGTGACTAAACAAACATGTACAGTGTAGATAACCATTGTACCAGCTAACCCGCTGTGAAATATATCATCCATAACCCAAAATATTGTACAGTATTTTTAGCTGTTTGAAGCTGGTGTAAAAAACGAAGTAAAAGACGGAAAAAACAAACTTAAGAATGGGAAGCATAAAAATAGCGCCCATAGAACAGATCTACCGACTTGCTTTCAATGAGAATGACAGATCTATAACTCACATCTATATGTGAATCTGGTCAGGTCGCCCAAAAAGATACATATTGCAGCTTTAACCTATATTAAGCATTGAGCATGCTTTTTAGTTCATTAGAAATCTTAAGGTGTCTGCACTTACAGCTTAATGAATGCTTC
This sequence comes from Salvelinus sp. IW2-2015, assembly GCF_002910315.2. NCBI lineage: Eukaryota > Metazoa > Chordata > Actinopteri > Salmoniformes > Salmonidae > Salvelinus > Salvelinus sp. IW2-2015. The sequence continues at coordinate 17,664,391 of NC_036858.1, forward strand.
GGTAATGTATTACAAAATCCCTGGATTATTTGGTTTTAGAGACCCATTTCAGACTACCACACCGGCCAGTTGTGATACAGCCTGGAGTCGAACCAGGTTGTCTGTAGTGACACTTCTAGCACTGAGATGCAGTGTCTTAGACCGCTGCGCCACTCGGGAGCATATGTTTGAATGCTTTTAACTTGTTGCCTACTAGAACATTTATATGTTGGGTGTGTGGATTTTGTTACAGGTCTGTGGGTCAGGAATGGAACTGGCTACATTAAAAAGGAGGGCACACAACTAATCTGGAACGTGGTCGTTCCTCAGTTGGGGTATTGGGTCGCAGCCTTCCCTTCATCTGCAGGTACTGTAACTGGCTAATTGCCTTGTGCTACGTCTTGGACATTTTGTTAGGATCTTAATTTAAGCCAGTTTGCTACAGCAGGAAAATAATAATGCAGCAACTGGAAATATGAATTATTAGGTGGATTATAATTAATGGACATTTTTGTAGTGGTTGATACATTTTTCGTTATGGTAAATCAAGTCTGAAGTCGAAATGACACACACATCATCTATCTACTAAATCTATCAGATCACACATCATCTATAAACTAACCATTTTCGTCATGTAATGTTCATTGAACCCTGGTCGTCTTCTTTCCGCCACAGTGCTTTTGCACACTGCACCACAATATATCGCTCAGATATTTCCCTTTTAGTCCACAAATATACAGTACCAGTAACTAATCCTCTAGGAGCACATATTTTGGATTTTCATAGAAAAAAAATATTCCATCTTATTTTTTTAGCAGATTTGGGCTTTCTAATGTATCCCCAAAAATGTTTTACTTTTACCCCTACACCCAGAATTCTTTTTGTTGCCTCAGGGCAAAGCTTTGCCATAAGGGTACTGAAACTCAAAGGAAAATCTGATATTTTCAGACCATTTATTTTAAATAAAATATAGTAGAAACAAGCACTCTTTTCATAAGACAATTTGTTCAGGACATATTTGTATTGTGCATTAAGCACAATTGTCTCTCCCCTTTCCCCTCCCCCGTGTCCCTCCCCACTATCTCTCCCTCCATATGTCCCATCTGAATCTCTTTATCTATCTCTGTCTCCCCTCCTTTCTCGTCTGTGTCTCTATCTCTTTGTCCTCTCCTGTCCCTGTCCTCAACTGTCACTTTGTCCTCTCCTCTCTGTCCTCTCCCTGTCCACTCCTGTCCCTGTCTTTCTGTCTCCTGTCTGTCTATATGTCTTAGCTGTCTTTGGCTCTATGTCCTCTGCAATCTGTTTCTCTGTCCTATCCAGTTCTTGTCTCCTGTCTGTCACTCTGTCCTCTCCTGTCTRTGTGTCTGTCTGTCTCCTTTTATTCTTGGTTTGGAATAGTTATTTCTTCCAGGAATAATTATTGTATACAAGTTGGGCATAAACTAGTATTTCACTGCCTCTCAAACCTGTCCTCACTATCAGGGTATGATCCTTACTGCTCGATTTGGCTCCTTTCACCCATAGAATGTCCCTGTGTCCATTGCCTGTGAATGTCAGTGCAGGTTGAACAGTCTGAGTATCTCCTCTCGTGGGAGCCTGTATTTTTGAGTGTTTGCCCCATCATTGTGAGTCTGCAATGGGCTCAGGTTGTTGCAAATATGCACATTTATATAAACCAACCGACTGTGCGGTGGTTATGTTGGAGAGCAACAATCCGCTGAATAGCAGCCATGCTGTATTATTGTTGTTCTGCTGACCTCTGACAATGGTTTGGCGTTTATAGTGTTCCAGGTGTTTCCAATTTGTACTGGATAAGATTCAGCTTTCAATAAAACTAAGCTTGACAAAATGTTAGAAATGAGTGCCTATACATCCTAAATGTCGTATGATCATTCCCATTCACACAAAATAATTATAAATAGTTTTAGAATGATTTCTTGTGAGGGAAGGTGGAAAACAACCCTAACGGTGCACTTTGGCTGCTCTACGAGTGGTCTGGATCACTCATAGATGTGAAAAGGTTTTTAAGAGCCACCTAACTAACGAAGGCTCTGGGAAAGCACTCGGCTACTGAAGATGCATCGTAAGATGGTTCTAACGATGATCTTCAGGCTATGAAGGCTCTGGGAAACGAGGTCCAGTACCATGTCCCGTTGGGAAATGTTTTGCTCCAAAAATATGACATCCCATGTAGCACATAAACACTATTTGGACTTCGTTAATCACTTGAAGTACTGTGAAGGTGATATTCTCCTACATCAATGCTCTGTACAGTATGTACCATTCTTCCTGTATAGTGGTGCACTTTCTCCGTTGAACATCTTTGGTGGAATGACACAGGTGTTATGTCCTTTCCCCTATCCCCCAAGAAGACAGTATACTGATCAGACCTGAGTTCAAATACTATTTCTTGTATTTCAAATACTTTCACATACATTTCAAAGTGTTTGGATATTTTTTTCTTTGTAAATACAAGTGGTTGAATATTGGAATGTATTTTGAAATACACTTGGAAAGTATTGGCATGTATTTGAGACAGGTGTATTTTCAAGTACAAATATTTAAATACTCCATGCATTTGAACCCAGGTCTGATGCTGATGCTCAGTCCCCAGCTGTTTCATTCCAGAAGGTTCCTCCCCCTGTCTTCATTCACACTCCTTCAGTGATGTCACAGGACTGGGAAAAAAACATAACATTACATCCTACATGTCCACTGTACAAGTTTTTAACCCCTACACAGAGACAATATGATCTGAGGAGTTCAAGGCAATACTCCATTTTAATAAGCCGCACCACAAGACACCAGACAGCTTTCTTGGCAAGAGTTCTCAAACTACATGCAAATGGTCTCTCTATCACTAAAGACATTCATATGCATGTTTATTGATTTAATGGTATGCCAATTTGTTGTTTGACTAATGATTTATTGATGACGCAGTGTCCATGTAGTAATAAGGTTGATCATATGTTTTATTTGTGTTTTATATTGTATGACATCAAATGTATGTATGTTGCTGCATATGTACCAAGATGTTCAAAGAAACATAAACAAACCACACATGACATATCGAAGGTACAGGGAGAGAGACAGCTTCTTGGAATTAAATATATTGTGCGTTTGCAAAGTATTAAGACCCCTTCCCTTTTCCCACATTTTGTTACGTTACAGCCTTATTAAAAKATTTATTCGAAAAAAAATCCTCATCAATCTACAAAAAATTAAAAACAGAAATGCCTTATTTACATAAGTATTCAGACCCTTTGCTATGAGACTTGAAATTGAGCTCAGGTGCATCTTGTTTCCATTGATCATCCTTGAATTGTATCTACAACTTGGAGTCCATCTGTGGTAAATTCAATTGATTGGTCCTGATTTGGAAGACACACACCCATCTATATGAGGTCCCACAGTTGACAGTGCATGTCAGAGCAACAACCAAGCCATGAGGTCGAAGGAATTGTCCGTAGAGTACAGAGACAGGATTGTGTTGAGGCACAGATCTGAGGAAGGGTACAAAAAAAATTCTGCAGCATTGAAGGACCCCAAGAACACAGTGGCCTCCATCATTGTTAAATGGAAGAAGTTTGGAACGACCAAGACTTCCTAGAGCTGGCCACCCGGCCAAACTGAGCAATCAGGGGAGAAGGGAGGTGACCAAGAACCCGATGATCACTCTGACAGAGCTCCAGAGTTCCTCTGGGGAGATGAGAGAACTTTCCAGAAGGACAACCATCTCTCTAGCACTCCACCAATCAGGTCTTTATGACAAAGTGGCCAGGCAGAAGCCACTCCTCATTTAAAATGCAGCCCTCTTGGGGAGTGCCAAAAGGCCCCTAAAAGGACTCTCAGACCATGAGAAACAAGATTCTCTGGTCTGATGAAACCAAGATTGAACTCTTTGGTCTGAATGCTAAGCATCACGTCTGGAGGAAACCTGGCACCATCCCTACAGTGAACCATGGTGGTGGCAGAATTATGCTGTGGGGTTGTTTTTCAGTGGCAGTGACTGGAAGACTCATCAGAATCGAGGGAAAGATGAATGGCGCAAAGTACAGAGATTCTTAATGAAATCCTGCTCCAGAGCGCTCAGGACCTCAGACTGGGGCGGAGGTTCACCTTCCAACAGGACGACGACCCTAAGCACACAGCCAAGACAACGCAGTAGTAGTTTTGGGACAGGTCTCTGAATGTCCTTGAGTGGGCCAGCCAGAGCCCGGACTTGAACACAATCTAACATCTCTGGAGAGACCTGAAAATAGCTGAGCAGTGACGCTCCCAATCCAACCTGACAGAGCTTGAGAGGATCTGCAGAGAAGAATGATAGAAACTCCCAAATACAGGTGTACCAAGAAGACTCAAGTCTATAATCACTGATAAAGGTACCTCAACGAAGTACTGAGTAAAGGGTCTGAATACTTACATTACCGTTCAAAAGTTTGGGGTCGGTAAGTTTGGGGTCACATTTCCTTGTTTTTGAAAGAAAAGCAAATGTTTTGTCCATTAAAATATATTTTTTAATGTAATATCTACATAGGCGTACAGATGCCCATTATCAGCAACCATCACTCCTGTGTTCCAATGGCACATTGTGTTAGCAAATCCAAGTTTATCATTTTTAAAAGGCTAATTGATCATTAGAAAACCCTTTTGCAATTATGTTAGCACAGCTGAAAACTGTTGTTCTGATTTAAAGAAGCAATAAAACTGGCCTTCATTAGAACTAGTTGAGTGTCTGGAGCATCAGCATTTGTGGGTTTGATTACAGGCTCAAAATGGCTGAAATAAAGCACTTTCTTCTGAAACTCGTCAGTCTATTCTTGTTCTGAGAAATGAAGGCTATTCCATGTGAGAAATTGCCAAGAAACTGAAGATCTCATACAACGCTGTGTACTACTCCCTTCACAGAACAGCACAAACTGTCTCTAACCAGAATAGAAAGAGGAGTGGGAGTGCACAACGGAGCAAGAGGACAAGTACATTAGTGTCTAGTTTGAGAACAGACGCCTCAAGTCCTCAACTGGCAGCTTCATTAAATAGTACCGCAAAACACCAGTCTCAACGTCAAGAGGCGACTCTGGGATGCTGGCCTTTTTTTTTTTTGTGACCCCAAACTTTTGAAAGGTGTGTACATAAATGTGATATTTCAGTTAAAAAACTAAGATGAAGGAAAAGGAATCCGCACACTGCTCTTGATAGTATCACCGATATTAAATAAGCTTACGTATCGGCCACACGGCCTTCGTCCGAGCTTTTGGGATTTTTTAAAAGTTGCACCCTTATGTAGACCTGGCTCCACCCACATCCGTTCTACACATCGAAGGGGGTTGGAGGCAAAGGAAAATAAATAAGTGCTACCAAATATAACAATGTGCATTTCATAAATATTACAAAAGTGTATAAATAAGGCGTATTGAACACTTCTGTATAATCTCAATGAGGACATAGCAAGTTCATTAGTCATTGGGTACATCATATGAAAAACGTCAGAATAATCTACAAGAGACACACACATTTCATGTTCCAATTCACAGCATAACATACAAAGGCATTTCATCATTAAGTCCTTTTGGAAACAATGTCTGGAGGGTGAAAATCCAAAAACATTCTCTTTACTCAGAGTATTATTAATATCACCTCCCCTGTCTGATATCTTAACTTTCTCTATGCCACAAAATCTAAAGGTGGAAATGTCATGCTTCATGTCATTGAAATGTACAGCGACTGGATAATCCCTGTCGTTTCTCCTGATTGAACTTTTATGTTCACTAATTCTCTGTTTGAGAGAGCGGGTGGTTTACCGACATAACAGAGCCCACATGGACATTTAATAATGTAAATAACATGGGTGGTGGAACACGTAATAATGTCATTTATTTGGAACCTTTTTCCTGTGTGTGGGTGACAGAAATATTGACACTTCATCATATTGTTGCACTGTGCGCATCCTCTGCATTTATAGCTACCATTTGGTAGAGGGCGTAAAAGTGCTTGGCTAATTTTCTTAAGTGGCTGGCAGTTGGCATGAACCAATTTATCGCGTAAATTGCGACCTCTCCTATACACAATACGTGGTGGATATTTAAATTCAGCCGGCAAAGCTGGTCGATGATAAAATATGCCAGTGTTTTGACCACCTCTCCCACTTTTCGCGAATTCAAAGTATATGTTAGTTGTGAACATTACGGAATGTTCTGTAGCTTTAGCGGGTCTTTTTTGTAGCAGTTCATCTCGTGTTTTTCCAATGCCAAGTTATGGCTTCATCCACACATTGTGACGATAGCCTCTTTTTAGAAACCTCATGCGCATCTCCGCTGCTTTTTCTAGATAATCATCTGTGGAGTGGCATATACGGCGCAGTCTAAAAATTGGCTTCTTGGAAGTCCTCTTTTTAATGGTCAGGGTGGAAGCTGTCACCCTGTAATAGAGTATTTCTGTCCGTTTCTTTTCTATATAGACTTGTAAACAAGGTTCCATTTGATTTCTCAATCCACATATCGAGATAATGAACACGTTTAGTGTCACGTTCAATAGTGAATTTGAGATTGGGGTCAATGTCATTGAGTAGTGCCATAAAATCTGACAGTTCTTCTTCAGTTCCTACCCATATACAAAAAATGTCATCAATATATCGATACCACTTAAGGACTTTATTCAAAAATGGATTCTCGTTTTCATTATTAACAAAACGTTCTTCAAAAAGACCCATATAGAGGTTGGCATAGCTCGGAGCAAATGTAGAGCCATCGATGTTCCATTCGTTTGGAGATAGTATTCATCATCAAACCTGAATAGTTGTACGTCAAAACATATTCAGCCAACTCTAGAATGAAGTTTGTTGGTGGATATTCATTAGTATCTCTGTCTCCCAAATAGTGTGCTAGTGCTGCCAGCCCCCACATGGGGAATGCTGGTATAAAGACTCTCGACATCTAATGTGACCAAAAATACAGTCTTCTTTTAAACCCGTTATTGGTGAGATCTTGTTTATGAAGTCTATAGAGTCCTTTACATATGATGGCAATGATTGCACATGAGATTTATAAAAAGAGTCTACAAAGTTTGACATGGCTCTAGCATTGAGCCTATTCCTGCACCACTGGTCTGCCTGGATAGTTGCCTTGTTGTGTTTTAGGTTTGTGTAATTTCGGTAAAATGTATAAGCATGGAAACAAAGATATTCATATTCAGGTTTTGAGATAAGGTTGTTTAATAGGGCTTGCTCCAAATTGGAGCAAATATCCCTTTGGAACACCTGTGTGGGATCAACACTCAGTTTTCTATAGAAACGTTCATTGCTGAGTTGTCTCTGAATTTCTTCTTTATATTTGTCATAGTCTAAAACAACCCAGCACCACCCTTGAATAGAAAGGTTTATAACCAAAGATGAATCTTTCATTAATTCTTTGAGTGCCAGTTCTTCTGTTCTCGTGAGATTCTTCTGAATATGTTTTGTTTGTCTTGTATATACTGACATGGCTTCTTGTTCGACTAACCTACAATAGGTATTAATCGAGGAGTTGTTAACCATAGGACAGAATTTGCTTTTGGGCTTAAAATGGGTGCCAGTTCCTTGATGTGTTACTAGGCCCGAATCAGTGTTTTGCGAAAACACATGCTTAAGTTTAATCTTGCGAAAGAATTTAAACAGATCTACTTTCGTATCGAATGGTTTATCTGTACATGTAGGTACAAAATAGTTAAAAAATAGAGAAATTTGCAAACATTTCTAAAAACCTGGTTTTGCTTTGTCATTATGGGGTATTGTGTGTAGATTGATGACGGGAAAAAAACTATTTCATCAATTTTAGTATAAGGCTGTAACATAACAGAGGGTGGAAAAAGTCAAAGGGTCTGAATACTTTCCGAATGCACTGTAATCCCTTTAGTTGTAAGTAGGTTTCTGCTTCAATCATGGTTCAAATACATTATGTAAAATACTATAGTATTACTGGTGTGCTTGATTTAGCTCTGAATTGGCACTTTTGTGTCTACTCCACTATTTCCATTGTACCAGGCAAACTAAATCAAGCGCCATTCCAGTATTTTTTTAAAGTATTTGACCCAGGTCTGCTCCGCTTTATCTTCCACGCAGGCGTAGTCCTGGGTTTCAGGTGCCCTTGATTTAGCATGGAGTTTGCACTTTTGGGACTACTCTATTGGTTCAATTTCATCAGGCAAACTAAATCAAGCGCAGCTCCAATTTCTGACCCAGGTCTGCTCCTATGGGCTTTGTCTTCCATGCAGGCGTGGGTCTGGGGGGTCACTCGGGCCTGAGGGACATCACCACCTACCACACTCTGTTCCTGCTCTCCATCCTGGGCTCGCTGGCACTGCTGGTGCTCATCCTGCTCTGTGTGCTGCTCTACTACTGCAGGTGTGGATCACATAGACATAGGTCTCACTTCTAATGGGCTTCTACATTATGAACATACATTTTTTGATTTGTTTTGTCTGGGGGTTCCACATTTTTTGTCCAAGTTTTTGTTTCTTTTGACTGGGGTTTTGTCTGCGTTTTTTTTTTGTGTTGTCTGACTTTTTTGATTTGTTCTTTTTCTAGACGGAAGTGTCTAAAACCACGGCGACAACAGGGCAAGCCACACACGGCTCTGAACAGCTCCAAGCGCGACCAGGGCACGTCCACTTCCCGCCTCAACCTCATCTGTGGCGGCCATGTTGAATCCGGTCCATCCAATGACGCCAGCAAATCTGACCCCTCCCCCTCACGAGACTACCAGAGCTCGCGAGAGGAGTTRGCCAAGCACGTCCCCGCCCACAAGCTGCGACATTCGAAGACGAAAGGAGCCTCGGGACCCCAGAGGGGCGAGAGCTTCCCTATGAAGGTGACCCGCGCCACAGACACCAACAATCTCGACAACCCCCTGCTACTGCAAGAAGACTACTCCCGGAACTACAGCCCCATCATGGAGGACGACAAGGACTCGGATTACCACATACGCTGCCACACCGCCAACGACAATCGCGGCTACACCTCAGACGGGGGCTCCCCACCTCGTTTCCTGTCAGACAAGTCAGACAAGCCTCCCGAATACTCTGCGGCCGCCGCCGACCACCTGGCCCGCCCGACATCGCTCAACACGCAACCGGGCCAGATCATCTTCTGCCACTCCATGGACCAGATGAAGGAAAACATGTACCGAAGCATGGTGCCCACCTTGGTCATACCGGCCCACTACATGCGTATGTCCTCAGACTTCTCCGGGAAGGAGCAGCAGCAGGATAAGGAAGGGGGGATGCAGATGGGTGCCGGTCAGTCACACCATCCCCAGCAACAGAGCCAGCACCAGCAGCACCAGCAGCAGGGCGGCTCCCAAGGGGATGACTCGGAGGGTCAAAACTGGAACTCGGACCCATCCCAGGGCCCTGTGCGGATCCCTGTGCTCTTTAACGACTCCACCATGGCACAGATGAATGGCGAGCTGCAGGGGCTGACTGAGAAGAAGCTCCTGGAGCTGGGCATTAAGCAGCACCCACGCGCCTGGTTCATCTCAATGGACGGCCGCGCCAACCACGTGCGCCATTCTTACATCGACGTGAGCAACGACCTCAGCAGCGGCGGAATTGGAGGGGGAGGTGGTGGCCCCAGCTGCAGCACAATCCGAGAAGCCAACCTCGAAGGACCCATGGACGGCACTCAAGACCGCAAGGCTGCGGCAATCCGTAAGGGTAAGGACGAACGGTGGGGAACTGGTGGACGGAAGGGTGGTGGCAGTAAGGGCATGTCCAAGCTGGCATACCAGGAGCACAGCGAGCCCAGCAGCAGCGAGGGCCGCCCGGTGTCGCCCGAGGAGAACTCCCTTACCCCGCTGCTGGACGAGGGGCCCTCGTCGCGGGGCTCCACCATCCCCCGGAGGGGCCGCAGCCGCATGAACAGCGCGCGCAGCAGCAACAGCGAGAACCGTCGTGACTCCATGACTAGCCCAGAGGACGACCCGGACAGCAAGGACGAGAACAAGAAGAGCCCGTGGCAGAAGATTGAAGACCGGCCTCTCATGGTGTTTCCCCCTAAAAAGTTGTAGGCTAACATCTCAGGCCCCACTCATATGGAACATAAAAGTTGGTCCAGTAGTCAGGGCAGTTATACAGCCATTTTGAGACACCTAAAGAAACAATGGAGGAGTAGCATTTGACCGAAAGAAGATCCTAGAAAAGCACAAGCCTGCTTGATAATCCGTCAAATGGTACTATTTTAATGACAGCCTCGTTCTATGGTTTTTGTGTTTCACATTTTTTCGATCACGCTCCTAATTCCCACCATTGTTCTCCTTGTTTTTACAAATCCATTTTTGAGATCGCTCTCAGTAAATTCAACTCTGAGCCACTGACTTTGGAAATAACCATCTTAAGGAAAACCCAATGGTTATATTTGCAGAGAATTAACCTACAGTATCTTGTTGCGACTGAAATAATTTGCCCAGTTTTGTGAATGGACTTCTACATGAGAAAGACAAGTTACTTCAAGGACAGGACTATCCTCTTCTCTCCTGGACTTGTGTACTACACATTTTATGAAGGCCAGGGTCAATTCCATTTCAGTTCACTCAATTCAGGAAGCAAACCGAAATGTGTAATTTACATTTGCGCCCTGAATTAAAATGGAATTGACCCAAAAGCCTGATATGAGTTTTAGTGGTTGTAATTCTGTCACTTTGGTCAGCCTGCTTCCTGGACCATAAGGAGATACTGTATCTCTGTGAAGACATTAGCACACATTATCCCAAAGCATAAATGTGTGGAGATTGTGGTTTCTTTCTTTATGGTTTTCTATTTGGAAGATTTTTTATGGAATGATAGTTAGTGTAAAATATCTGTTGATCTCCATTTGTCGTGTGTACAATTATGTACTTTTAATGTGAAATGTGCGTTACTCCTTCAGGGAAATGTATTTGCAATTCTTTATGTGTTGTAATGATTTATTATAATACTGTAAGCCACTTATCTGAGGTGGGATCTCCTACAATTTTGCACAGATTTGTCGTCCTGTTACATGCCACCGGCCATTTTATATTCCACTGGTTTTATTTCAAAAAATGTTCTGTTTTTGTGTTTGGAATACCACGGTTGCTATGGGAGATCATGCTGTCTCAATGCATTTGTAGGCCAATTTCGAAACTGTAGAATAACTGCATTACCTATAATGCTCTACTCAACCATCAACAAACTTCTCCGTCCATTGGACAACCCCTCTCTTACAATCACCACCGACCTCTGTGACAGTTTTCTGGCCTTCAGGCTATCTACCAACAGCTGCAGCAGTCTCAACCTTCATCTGCCCCCCCCCCCACCCACCCACCCACCCAATGTCCTCCCTTGTCAATGAAACCACCATTACTGAACTCTTGTCTAAATCCAAAACCAAAGCTCTCTTGTGTCAATGCCCACTGTCTTAGTTAAGGCATGCCTCCCTGTTCTCTGCCACCTGGTGGTCAAGATTGTAAATGCATCCCTTACATCTGGCATTGTTCTTACTCCTTTGAAAACAGTGTCTAACTCTCATACTGAAGAAACAGGGCCTGGACCCTGAGATCCTCACCAACTACAGGCCTATCTCAAACCTACCCTTCCTCGCCAAACTGCTTGACTGGGTGGTAGCATCACAAATTCAACAACACATGGCCTCTCATGAACTTTTTAAACCCCTCCAATCGGACTTCTGGGCTATGCATAGCACTGAAACTTCCTAATAGACAACAGTTTTGTCTCCCTTGGCAACTGGAGGTCTACCCCAGCCCCTGTATCACAAGGTGTCCCACAAGTCTCAGTGTTAGGTCCATTACTGTTTAGTATTTACATGCTACTCCTTGGTCAGATCCTCCGTCAATTTGGATTTCACTGTTATGCAGACGACACACAAATCTACATCCACACAAAATCCAACTCCGCTATGCCACCCCCCTCTGTGGTTGACTGTCTGAAAACTTGGATGAGCAATAACTTTTAAAAACTAAACGACGACAAAACCGAGATCACGCTGATGGGCCCCAACTCCGTCATCAAGAAACTGGGTCAATTCAACATGACAATCAACGGCTGCACCATCCACTCCAACTCCACAGTCAGGATACACYGTGTTACATTTGAACCCCACATCCTTAACATCACCAAGTCCGCCTATTTTCCACCTCAAAATCATCTCATGACTCAGACCCTCTCTCACTGACGCCACAACCCTCATCCATGCTTTTGTTTTATCATGCCTGGCCTACTGCAACGCCATTCTCTACGGACTCCCCAACAAAACACTGGGCAAACTTCGAAATTCAGCTCCACGGGTACTCACACACACCAGACCTTGGGACCACATCACCCCCACCCTCATCAACCTCCACTGGCTCCCAGTTCAATACAGGATCATATTGCTCATGCTCACCTACAAAGCACTCAATGGACTGGCGCCCACATACGTTACTGACCTCCTGCACCCCTAAACTCCCACCTGTRCACAGCGCTCCTCTGACACTGGCCTCCTCACCATCCCACGCACCAGGCTCCGCTCCATGGGAGACTGGGTTTTTAGCTGTGCAGCTCCTCAAGTCTGGATCTCCCTCCCTCTCCATGTCAGAACCGGACAATCCATACACATATGGAGTCCACACTAAATACACACCTCTTCAAACAGGCTTACCCGGATTATCTGCTGCTTTAGCTTTTATCCTCTGTCTAGTTCACTTCCCTGGTTAATCTGTCATCGTGTTTAGTGTTCTCCATGGTTAGTCTGTCCTTACGTTTTAGTGTACTTTATATACTTAATTATTTTATGATGTGATTTTAATGCTTTTTATCCTGCTGATCCTCGTGTGTATGTAAAGTGACTTTGGGTGTTGTGAAAAGTGCTTCAATAACATTTATTTTTTATTATTATTATAATGCCCATTGACTGAACATTCCAAATTACTGTGGCAATTATGCATCACAATGCTACCATGGCAATTATGCGTCACAATATGAATTATATTTCTATTGTGTAGGGCAGGCCAGTAACTTTTGCAACCAAATCATTGTATTGTACCCCAAAAATAGGAGAGGGGAGTCCACTTTCACATATATTTTCTAGTTTTTATTTAGACAGATTCAATTACAAGGGGATACAGAGGTAACGAGGGGACAAGTTGGAAGGGTCAACCCGGGGATTAAACCCGGGTCTCTGGCGGGGAGTCGCATATAATATGTCACACAAAGAGTGACATTTTTCGTGAGCAATTGGCAGTGAGCAAAATAACCATAACATTTTAAATAAACGGGAAGTTGCAAATAGCTTATTAGCAGCATGAATTTCTGCTTTGTAGGTGGGGTTATTGAGTGAACAATTCTGTGACGGTTGCAGTCCACAAAGATAAAATTGCATTGAATCAAATGAATCAGATCTATTGATTTACCTCCTGTAGGGCGGGGGTGCCACCGGTGTATTGTATATAGCTATCAAAGATGACGATAACAATTTGAAATGTCGGTCATGATGCACAACCTTTCCTTTACTTCCAGGGTCTTCATTCATTTTGTGTAGTAGTGATAAACTTGGCCAAAATGTGAGACATTTCTGCTTTTCTCCTGTGCCATTTGGTTATTTGCTTGCTGTAAATAACATTTAGCTTTGAGAGTCTACCTTTTGGTTGAAGGTTGCATGTATGAAATGAACAGAAGGCACCAAAAAAAGGCCATGCAAATCTGTACCACTTTTCTCCTGTAAGTGCCTTTTACATAGGGTTAAGTGACTGGCATGGAGGGCCTTTTCAAAATGCAGCCCAAGAAGGTTTACATCACCTAAGCTGGTCTCGTCAAATGGACAGACACAAAAATGGAAGCACACTGCGTTTAGTTAAGAACACACATCTCTTCCTCGGGGGAAGAGCATGCATGCCAAAATTGATCAATGACTCATTTTGTGTTTAATATGTCCTTGTGTTCATAGTTTCTTGTGTCTATCCTTTCTCACCAAACGTGTAGACTAAGTGATTGCTATTTATTGTTCAAGTTTGATAAGTGACAAATTCAGAGAACTATATAAGATTGTGTGTATATGTACTGTATGTGCATGTAATATGTAGAGTAGGGTGTTTTTAATGGAAAGTTTTTTTGATAATATCCAGAATGTTGCTGGCACACATGAAGTATATCAAATTCTGTTGCCAAATGTACACACATTTTAGATGAATTTCGCTCTACTCTTAAAATTCACTTCCGGTCTTAAATGTTTACAAGTACAATATACTGGCCAATATGCTCTCACTGTAGATTGCATCACAATTGCCTATGACACTTAACAACTGTGAATCATATTTCTTACAGATGTACATGAAGAAATGCATAGCTACAGTACAATACAGTCACAAAGAGTTGGTGCAGTAGATCTATAAATGGATGTAATACCATTGAGAGAGATTGTAAAAATAGACAAAAAGTTATTAAAAATGCGACAATGCGAGGGTAAAACAACATTTTTGTTGCAGTACATTTTTTTTCTCTCTGTTATAAATGGGGAGGAATTTGTTCRGTTTATATTGACAGTAGACTTTTATGAATTTCTTGTTTTTGCTATTTTCAAAGTTGTTCTGAATAATGTTGACTTAAATGTATAGTATGGCTACCCTGACTCTGGATGAAAAATTGTATAGCCCTATTCTAATGGATTCCCAGGTCTATTCTTGCCAAATGATGTAATTTTTTTCGTACAAGCTGTCCATAACCTTTTCCAATGCAGTAAGACAATGTGATGTCGTGTTTGGTTGGTTACGAGAGGCAAAAGAAATGTTCAGAATCTCCCTACCTACTACTAGGCCGGATATGACAGCATCTTGATTTTAGATTTGTTTAGTTTGATACCAGACCATGAATTGAGCAAAATTACAAAAATAGATGCGTTCAAGTTTTTCCCAAAGGTTTTTTTATACGTTTTGTGATATCACAATATTACKAAATCAAAAAACAAARGTACACCTGTACACAAGTCTGAGTWATGTCCTGCAAATCTTACTTGTGGTTGTGAATTCAATAAATGTCTGTTGGGGTCACCTAATTTCCATCCAATACCCTGATTGCACAAAAACACATTATTGTCACTCTTGTGTATAAAGAGCAGCTGTATATTAAAAACATCTTTGGGAGTGGAAGAGGACACAACACGTTGTATATTCTGTGTGAAAAAAAAACTGTCAGTTTGTAAACTGTAAATCGATTCTGTACATGAGATAAGATAGAAATAAACTTGTTTGCGCTGTCTAACAATTACATTGGTGATGTGATTTTGTGTACCTTTTATCTCTGTTTGTTCTCATCCGTTCACTTTTGTCCTTAGCCGTTACTTCCTCTTACGGCGGTGATGCCTTTAGTGGGTCATTTCTGTAGATCTCTCTCTCTCGTTTCAATTGGCTTTATTGGCATGACGTATTGAAAGCACAATGTTACATTACAAAAAGAGTAATTAACAATATAACATGAACAGGTTGGGGGGGGGGGGTAAATAATGGACTAGATAATAGCTATAGAAAATACACATTCTTCCATAACTTATAAAACTTATTGTCACTACCTGTCCTTCAGGATGTGATGTAGTGTGCTGCCAACCTACCACTGTCTATGCCCTCTACTAGTAGGATTGGTAGCTTTTCTTAATCAGAGAGGTTTTTGAAACTTTTAATTAAAATTTAAATTCATGTAAGACTCTTAAATTGTTGTGTATTTTGTGCATTTTATTGGAAAGTGCAGCTCTGTTTCTTTCATGGTGCAGTGATCACACAGCTTTTCTAGTTTTGGCAGCCAGGTTTTTCTGTGTCTGCCCTTTTCTATGGCTAGGGGCTGTGTTCACTGAGTCTGTACTTTCTCAAATGTTTTTACAAAGTTTTGTCATGATGTACTGTCAATTTAAGGACAGATAGCGCTGCATTTTGCTTTGTGCGTGTGTTTTTTACCCAATAGGTGATATAGTTTTGTTTTGACTGGGTTGTCATTTGTTTTATTCTAATTGATTMGATGTTCTGGTCCTGAGGCTTCAGTGTGTTAGTAGAACAGGTTTGTGAACTCAGGCCCAGGACCAGCTGGAAGAGGAGACTCTTCTTTGCTCAGCTCTTGGCATTACAGGGGGTCACTGTATTTCAGTGTTTCAAGTTTTAATGTCACATGCACAGTGAAGTACAGTGAATTGCATTTCTTGCCAGCTCTAACCTCAACAATGCAGTAATCAATAACAATGTAATACTAAAAATAACAAGGTAGAACAAAAACAAGAAATAAGAGCACGATAAAGTAAGTAAGCATACCATATACAGCAGAGGAAGCTGGTGGGAGGCGCTATAGGAGGACAGGCTCATTGTAATGGCAGAAATGGATTAAATGGAACGGAGTCAAACTAGTTGTTTCCATGTGTTTGATGTGTTGGTACCATTCCATAGATTTCATTCCAGCCGTTACAATCAGCCTGTCCTCCTACCAGCCTCCTCTGATATACAGGGTCAGTTCCAGTACCCTATTTACAATGTGCAGGGATACTGGATCGATAGAGGTAGATATGTATAGGGGTAAGGTGACTAGGCATCAGGATATATGATAAACAGAGTAGCAGCAGCGTATATGCTGATTGTATGTATGGGTGTGTGTGTGTAGAGTCAGTATAAATGTACTGTACGGTGTATGCATATTGTGTGTGTGTGTGTGTGTGTGTGTGTGAGCAAATTAGTGAGTGTTTGTATGTGTGTTGGAGTGTCAGTGTGCATAAGTGTGTAGGGCCCTGTGAGTTTGCATAAAGACAATAAGAAAAAAGTCTGTGTAGTCATTTTGTTTGCTATTTAGTTAGCAGTCTTATTGGATGGGGATAGAGGTGGTTTAGGAGCCTGTTGGTGTCAGACTTTATGTACCGGTACCACTTGCCGTGCGGAAGCAAAGAGAATAGTCTATGGCTTGGGTGGTTGGTATCTTTTGGGGGGTTTATGTCATTGGGTGAAATATTGTGCTGGACTTCACGCCTCGCTGCCATAAAGTGCAATTGATTTAATGACACATTTAATTGCTTTTAGTCAAACTTTAATAGGTATTTCAATTTGAATTATCCTTTTTTCAATGGCATGTAATTCCCAGTGTGCTTTATCTTTCAGTTCATTCACTGCCTCATCTAGGTGTCCAGTTGTGCTTATTATTAAACCTAAGTAATTGTAATGTGTACAGTACTCGATGGGGCGGTTTCGCGGACACAGATTAAGCCTAATCCTAGACTAAATTGCACTTTAAAACTAGACTAACTGAAATGGTATGCAGAATAATCGACAAAGTCTGCAATGCTATATGTGAATTGGAAGACAATTACTTCAAGTTATTTGATGCTACTGCCCAAGCCAACTACAAGGTAGAGTTCTATGAATATGGGAACTTCCCTGGAGTCATTGGCTGTATAGATGGATGTCATATTCCCATCAAGTATCCCTTTTTAACAGATGCTGAGAAGTACAGGAATCGTAAAAACTGGTTCTCAATGAATATACAAAGGGTGTGCACTCCCAATGTTCTCCAACATTGTTGCACGTTGGTAAGGTGCAACTCATGACTCAAGGATTTTCCAAAACTCCTCTTTGTATYCTCAMCTTGAAGGAGYACAACATAGTGGAAACATACTTGGTGACAGTGGGTATGCACAGACCAACCTCTTGTTCACCCTTTATCTTCCTGCAATAGGACCTGAGCAACAACGGTCCAACCAAGCTCATATCCACACCAGAGGTGTATTGGAGCACATGTTTATTGTATGGAAGAGTCGTTTCCAGTGTCTCAGAAACACATTTCAACCAAGAAGATGCTGCATTGTCATAATTGCAACAGCAATGCTTCACAATTACCTCAAACAGCATGGCTGCCCAGATCTTCGCAWTGAAAATGAGGATGYCCCAGATGTTCCCATGGTTGAGGCAGACAATGATAGAAATGGACTAGCCTGCAGAGATGCTTTTGCTATGCAGCACTTCTCACAACAAAGATAGCTCAAGTGATTGAAGCAAATAATAGCCATGGATTGTTAACAAAGAGGTTTGATTGAAGCAAACAATAGCCATGGATTGGTAACAAAGAGGTTTTTAATTCACAAATGGAAATATTGTGACCCCGAACTGGTGCTGGTTTGAGAAGAACGTTGGTACTGCCGCTGCTTTGTGTTTCCCTCCTCCTTCATAGCCAACTCAACAGGAAGGATTTACATCCATGCTCTTCTTATAAGTACATTAGTTTGCGCTCATGAAATTCCATGGCCAGTTTCTCATGCGTGCTTAGCCTCTGTCTTTATCCTCCGGCCTGGGTTAGCGCACAATGTTCCCTCCTGGCTGCTGCAGATGTAGCAGGCGGACCTTCATCCTGTCTTATCCCCTCCAAGCTATGGTGATCATTTGCCTTTCGAAAATGATTACATTGCTTCATTAGAGAACATTATTTCTTCAAGACTTGAGTTCATGACATACATTTTTATAATGGGAGTGCAAGAGATGACTGACAATATTGCATATTCCCTGCAGTCTGGGGATGGCACATGTTGACAGAATGTGTCCTACTAAATGAGGATTGGAACAGTCCCCAATCTGAACTGTGTGGTGGTTAATTTCTTTACTATCAAATGAGGAGAGACAAACTTATCACACAAGTCAGAGCTTTACTTAAACTAAATCTTTATTAGTGAGAGCTTAGCAATAGCGATGGCTGGTCGACAAATCACCCTCAGATGATTCGTTGAGAGCCCCGAGACAAAAGTACAAAYGTTTTTCTATAGCTAAGATACACCCCTTTCAACCTACATGACGAACAACAGATATATAGAATGGGTCACAAGGTTAAGATCTGTATGAAAGATACCTATAATTCACAGCAGACTATATCTGCTGTAAAAACAGTCATCTTTGTGTACAGACCAAGGTCTGGCCCTGGGGTCATCTCTCCCTGGTACCATATAGAACAGAAACATTAACTCATGCTCTGGAATGCGGTCTCTTTAGGTTTTATCACCCAAAAGACAATGTAAATCCTCAGTAGAACACACACACAATAGTTATAGGAATACTCTATTCTGTTGCATAAAACAACCATTTGATGCAATAAAAGTATTATAACATAATCTTGCAATTTTCCACCATAACTGTCCAAATGGTCATCATCGGGGATACCAGCCAGGGGTTGCTGGCTATCAATGATCCCGGTCAACAAGTCCCCCAGCTCATCTGTCTCTGGTCTTACTGGGGTCTGCCACCAGTCTTGTTCAGCAGTCTTATGGCTTGGTCGTAGAAGCTGTTAAGGAGCCTTTTGGTCTTGGACTTGGCGCTCCGGTACCGCTTGCCCTGTGGTAGCAGAGAGAACAGTATCACTTGGGTGACTGGAGTCTTTGACAATTTTTTGTGCTTTCCTCTGACACCGCCTCGTATATAGGTCCTGGATGGCAGGAAGCTTGACCCCAATTGGTGTACTGGGCCATACGCACTACCCTGTAGCGCCTTACTGTCAGATGCCGAGCAGTTGCCATACCAGGCGGTGATGCAACCGGTCAGGATGCTCTCTATGGTGCAGCTGTAAAAAAAAATTGAGGATCTGGGGACCAATGCCAAATCTTTTCAGTCTCCTGAGGGGAAAAGGTATTGTCGTGCCCTCTTCACAACTGTCTTGGTGTGTTTGGACCATGATAGTTTGTTGGTGATGTGGACACCAAGGTACTTGAAACTCTCGACCCGCTCCACTACAGCCCCGTCGATGTGAATGGGGGGCTAGTCGGCCCGCCTTTTCCTGTAGTCAACGATCAGCTCCTTTGACTTGCTCACATTGAGGGAGAGGTTGTTGTCCTGGAACCACACTGCTAGGTCTCTGACCATCTCCCTTTAGGCTGTCTCATCGTTGTCAGTGATCAGGCCTACCACTGTTGTGTCATCAGCAAACTTAATGATGGTGTTGGAGTCATGTTTGGCCACGCAGTCATGGGTGAACAGGGAGTACAGGAGGGGACTGAGCACACACCCCTGATAGGCCCCAGTGTTGAGGATCAGCGTGGCAGATGCGCTGTTGCCTACCCTTACTACCTGGGGCGGCCCGTCAGGAAGTCCAGGATCCAATTGCAGAGGGAGGTGTTTAGTCCCAGGGTCCTTAGCTTAGTGATGAGCTTTGTGGGCACTATGGTGTTGAACGCTGAGCTGTAGTCAATGAACAGCATTCTCACACAGGTGTTCTGTTTGTCCAGGTGGGAAAGGGCAGTGTGGAGTGCGATTGCGATTGAGTCATCTGTGGATCTGTTGGGGCGGTATGCAAATTGGAGTGGGTCTAGGGTATCCGGGATTATGCTGTTGATGTGAGCCATGACCAGCCTTTCAAAGCACTTCATGGCTACCGACGTGAGTGCTATGGGGCTGTAATCATTTAGGCAGGTTACCTTCGCTTTCTTGGGCACAGGGACTATGGTGGTCTGCTTGAACCATGTAGGTATTACAGACTTGGTCAGGGAGAGGTTGAAAATGTCAGTAAAGACACTTGCCAGTTGGTCTGCGCATGCTTTGAGTACACATCCTGGTAATCCGAAGCGAGCATAAAAGGCATTTAGCTTGTCTGGTAGGCCCGCGTCACTGGGCAGCTCATGGCTGGGTTTCCCTTTGTAGTCCATAATAGTTTTCAAGCACTGCCACATCCGACGAGCGTCAGAGCTGGTGTAGTAGGATTCAATCTTAATCCTGTATTGACGCTTTGCCTGTTTGATGGTTCGTCTGAGGGCGTAGCAGGATTTTTTATAAATGTCCCGCTCCTTGAAAGCGGCAGCTTTAGCCTTTAGCTTGATGCGGATGTTGCCTGTAATCCATGGCTTCTGGTTGGGATATGTACGTACGGTCACGTCGTTGATGCACTTATTGATGAAGCCGATGACTGAGGTGATATATTCCTCAATGCCATTGGATGAATCCCGGAACATATTCCAGTCTGTGCTAGCAAAACAGTTCTGTAGCATAGCTTCTGCGTCATCTGACCACATCCGTATTGAGAGAGTCACTGGTACTGCTTGTAAGCAGGAATCAMYAGGAAAGAATTATGGTCAGATTTGCCAAATGGAGGGCGAGGGAGAGCATTGGATGCGTCTCTGTTTGTGAAGTAAAGGTCATCTAGTTTTTTCTCCCCTAGTTGCACATGGAAACTCCCGACAGCTCTATATTATCTGTGTCGTCGTTCAGCCACGACACGGTGAAACATTAGATATTACAGTTTTTAATGACCCGTTGGTAGGATAATCTTGATCGTAGATCATCCATTTTGTTTTCCAATGATTTCACGTTGACCAATAGAACAGATGGCAGTGGGGGTTTACTCACTCGCCTACAAATTCTCAGAAGGCAGCCCGACCTCCATCCCCTTTTTCTCTGTCGTTTCTTTACGCAAATGACAGGGGTTTGGGCCCGTTCCTGAGAAAGCAGTACAGTATATCCTTCGTGTTGGACTTGTTAAAGAAAAAATCTTTGTCCAGTTTGAAGTGAGTAATATTGTTTCTGATGTCCAGAAGTTATTTTCGGTCATAAGAGACGGTAGCAGCACCATTATGTACAAAATAAGTTACAAACAACGAACAAACTAGAACAGTTGGTTAGAAGCACGTAAAACGGCAACCATCCCCTCTGGCGCCATTCTTTCATGGGGCTCGTCTGGTACAAATGGTAGTCCAGGCATTATTTTTCTTGTTTTCTGTTGATGAATCATGCTGTTTTTCTCAATCATTTTGTGGTTTTACACAATTCGCTTTCATGTGTTTTTTTCAAAGTCACATAAATTCTTTGAATGTCTTCCTTTACCTCTGTCCATTTTTTGGTTTAGGTGACTTGCTCCAATTCCACACAATGCTTATGTTTAAGTGTTCCTGGTTTTTGAAGCATCCTCAGGTCAGCACCTAGTGCACATTGTTAATCTATTTAGGATTCACAAAGATTAACTTTACCTTAGTCTGGGGCTACCTAGTCTAGACCTAATTAATCTGAAGTTAAGCAACATTTTAGAAAGCCAATTTTTTAAATCTGGATTAATTGAAGTATAATTAGCCTAGCCCTGATTTTAAATTAAACTCAGTACGCAAAACCACACCTATATGTTTGGTACCAGTTGAGAACTTTGGTCTAATTCCCTGAGATCTGGATCTTCTCTGGAAAATCAGTATTTTGGTATTTTTAGGTTTACTACCAGGGCCAAGGTCAGGCAGTACTGCTCTAGAAGGTCCAGGCTCTGCTTTAGGCCATGTGCTGTGGGTAACAGCAGGCACAGGTCATCTGCGAAGAGAAGGTATTTAACCTCTGAATTGTGCAGACTAACACCAGTGGCTGAGGATTTTTCTAGAAAAGTGGCCAATTAGTTTATGTAAATATTGTAGAGCACAGGGCTGACTGAGATTGCAACCCTGGCGATGGACCCGCTCCTGGTTAAATAATTCTGTTATTTTCTTGCCCATTTTGATGCTGCACCTATTGATTTAATTATGTAATATGTTTTACCCCCCACACCACTTTCAATAACCTCTCTCTTTCTGGGGGATTTGGTTGGACCTAGTTTTACAATCTTCTCTACATACCACAGTCATAAACTCAGCAAAAAAAGAAACGTTCTCTCACTGTCAACTGCTTTTATTTTCAGCAAACTTAACATGTGTAAATATTTGTATGAACATGACAAGATTCAACAACTGAGACATAAACTGAACAAGTTCCACAGACATGTGACTAACAGAAATTGAATAATGTGTCCCTGAACAAAGGGGGGGTCAAAATCAAAAGTAACAGTCAGTATCTGGTGTCGCCACCAGCTGCATTAAGTACTGCAGTGCATCTCCTCCTCATGGACTACACCAGATGTGCCAGTTCTTGCTGTGAGATGTTACCCCACTCTTCCACCAAGGCACCTGCAAGTTCCCGGACATTTCTGGGGGGAATAGCCCTCACCCTCCGATCCAACAGGTCCCAGACGTGCTCAATGGGATTGAGATTGCCTGCAATGACAACAAGCTCAGTCCGATGATGCTGTGACACACCGCCCCAGACCATGAGGGACCCTCCACCTCCAAATTGATCCRGCTCCAGAGTACAGGCCTTGGTGTAACGCTCATTCCTTCGACGATAAACGAGAATCCGACCATCCCCCCTGGTGAGACAAAACCACGACTCGTCAGTGAAGAGCACTTTTTGCCAGTCCTGTCTGGTCCAGCGACGGTTAGTTTGTGCCCATAGGCAATGTTGTTGCCGGTGATGTCTGGTGATGACCTGCCTTACAACAGGCATACAAGCCCTCAGTCCAGCCTCTCTCAGACTATTGCGGACAGTCTGAGCACTGGTGGAGGGATTGTGCATTCCTGGTGTAACTCGGGCAGTTGTTGTTGCCATCCTGTACCTGTCCCGCAGTTGTGATGTTCGGATGTACCGATCCTGTGCAGGTGTTGTTACACGTGGTCTGCCACTGCGAGGACAATCAGCTGTTCGTCCTGTCTCCCTGTAGCGCTGTCTTAGGCGTCTCACAGTACGGACATTGCAATTTATTGCCCTGGCCACATCTGCAGTCCTCATGTCTCCTTGCAGCATGCCTAAGGCACGTTAATGCAGATGAGTAGGGACCCTGGGCATCTTTCTTTTGGTGTTTTTCAGAGTCAGTAGACTTTAGTGTCCTAAGTTTTCATAACTGTGACCATAATTGCCTACCGTCTGTAAGCCGTTAGTGTCTTAACGATTGTTCCACAGGTGCATGTTCATTAATTGTTTATGGTTCATTGAACAAGCATGGGAAACAGTGTTTAAACCCTTTACAATGAAGATCTGTGAAGTTTTTGGGATTTTTACGAATTATCTTTGAAAGACAGGGTCCTGAAAACGTGACGTTTCTTTTTTTGTTGAGTTTAGTTCTCATAAGGTTCTCCAACTGTCCAACTAATTAATCGTTTTCGTCACAATTTGATGTACACTGTAACATGGTTTTATTGTATTATTTCAAATCATTGGTATTTCATTTACTTATTATTTTTGTTGTGTCAAAAAAGTAATAATTTGTATCAATTTCACAAGTTTCTGTTCAAAAAGTAAGTGCTTCCGGCAAGACGTTTATTTTGAAATTCAGGGAAAAAAACGTTGACGCCAGGTCCCACGGTAATCTCGCGTAGACTGGAACACGGCTTAAATCAAGGAAGTAGCGAGGTGGGTAGTTTACTTCATTCATGAACATTGACATGTTGTCGGTAGTTATTAATATCACGAATATCTATTAAATAATATGTTAATGGTCTTTGAAAAATGCCTGCAGTTTACATTTCATCTAAATCGCACACAATTTGAAACATCGGGGATGGGCTAACGTTAATGCTTGGCTAGCTAGCTAGCTCGCACTGGGAAACAAAACAGTCAAGACAGGCAACGGCATCGTTACTAACGTTAGCTAGCGTAGATACTAGCTAGCTAGTAATGTTCGCTAGCTAGCTTTGCCTGAATTTGCTTTGAGAACCCAGTTATTTTCACCTGTCCGTGTGGTTCTTGTTTGTCAAACTGACAGTCTGTTGTTGTCTTTCCTTGACACTGACAGCTGGCATATTCAAAATAGTTATGTTGATTTATGAGCATGGAGGCACTTTAACGATGTTAGCCGACTGTCTATCCAAATTAGTCAGCTAGGTAGCTAATTACCATGAGTTAGTTAATCGGGGCCATCGTCTTGGTCTGCTCATTTTAAGTTTACTAGCTAGCTACCTATATGGCAGTAAAGTAATGACACAAGCAAAAGGCTCAGGCCATGTTCAGTTTGAGCTTTTTGCAGGTCAAGGGTGCTTTGGTTAAATTGAGCTTAACCGTAGGGTGCTTTATTGTAAAATACGTTGGCATAACTATAACGTTGTCACAATCAAAATAGTGTGACACATAACTCCCCCTTGTTGACACTAAGTAGCTTTGTAGTTGGTTATTATATTTGGGAGACCTTAAACAACTTTGCTAGCTACTAATTTGAAGTAGCTAACTTGGTCCAGTGTTGTTCAGCCAAGCAACTGTTATAAACTTAAGTATACCGTGTCAATCTTTCAAACAGTCAATTCCCTATCAGTGTCACTCACAATGTGGTCATATTTATGTCCTTCTCTCAGATGGAGAACTTGCATCTCTCACAGGGATAGTGCAGTCTCCCGTGCTGTCAAAGGATGCCGCTCATCGCCAGGAACACAAAGAACTCTGGGACACGGACTGCCTCTGTAACTTGCAACCCAGCCGGTTGCTGGGTGTTCAGAAGACGAGAGAAAAGATGCCCGTTGTCTTCATTGTCTGTGCCAGATAGTAGAGAGAAGCAGTGCATCTAACCTCTGTGTTTGACGAACTCCCAAACCACAACGCCTTTAAAACCTAAACACAACACACACAAAAACAACCAAATAAACTATGAACTTTCTTACAGCCCTCGTGACGTTCGAGAACCTCCATGAGGTCCGGAGGTTGTGTCACTGGGGCCCAGTGATAGCCCTGACGGTCATCGCCGTGTGCTCCTCCATGGCCATATTAGACTCCATTATCTGGTACTGGCCATTGGACACCACGGGAGGGAGCTTCAACTTCATCATGCTCATCAACTGGTCCGTGCTCATTCTCTACAACTACTTCAACGCCATGTTCGTGGGCCCTGGTTACACCCCCCTTGGCTGGAAACCAGTAAGGAGCTAAGCTGAGAAATACATCTTTATTAACCCATTATACAGAGACAAGGGAAACTGATAATTTTGCTGCTACACAACAATGTGTGAAATTGTGTTGTAGAGCAGAGTGGTCACTTAGCCTTATACCCTGGTCCTCCTGGAGAGCCAATTGGGTGCAGGCAGGCGTTTGTTCCAGCCCAGCACTAGGCCCTGATTGGTTCAATCCGGAGTGTTGGTGTTGGGTTAGAACAAAAGCCTGCTCATCCTGTGGGACCAAGGTAGGGATGGGCACGGTTAATTGAATATCCGAACGGACATTAGTGTTATATTATTTGAGTGACTGTTCATTTTTGGAGAGAACATTTTAACAATGAAAAGCTTTGTCTCAATTAAATCATTATTGTGACATTTTTACCTACAAGGATATACCATGACTTTTGACATTTTTAGTTTAATAAAATGACAAACTTTTGAATGTAGTTTTTATAGCGGTGCGTTGAGCTACCGCTGCGCATTTATCCCTCCAGGCTGCCTTGACATCGGTCTTGACATATTTCCCCCACTTCAAATAGCATTACAGGCACTCACCTAATGGACTTTCCATTATACCCGACAAAGACAACCTTTTTGTAACAGAAACAGTTTTATCATGGTGAAAATCTAACTTATTTTTTCGCTGTTGCTTTTAGCTAAACTACCGGAGAAAAGCAGCATATCCCGTTTACCTCTGTCATGTTTATTTGCGTCATTCTGGTTGGTCTAGAGCCAATAGCATTTAAAAAATAAATACAATTTGTCTATCCGGATATCCGATAGAGTAGAAATTGAATGGATCAGGCCATTGACGTGTGTTTTTTCCTCTTAAACAGGAGAAGGAAGAAGACACCAAGTACCTTCAGTTCTGCAGAATGTGCCAAGGCTACAAGGCCCCGAGATCCCACCATTGCCGCAAGTGCAACAGGTAGACTTGGCAACCCTGACTCTGTCTTGTCACTGCTACAAATGTGCTCTAGTTGTGCTTCTTTATAGCGTAATCTTACTTTTTTCCCCAGGCAAGTCTCCAATTGACTTGAATGAATGATTTACTTGAACATTTTATTTGCCCACACTTAGCTCACCTATAATTCGGTCCCAAAATGATTGAATAGCACATGTTGGGCTTTAAAGCAAAAGGGTTTATTCACTTGGAAGCAAACTGGACTAAACAGGGAGGGACTAACTGGATCTTGGCCAATAAGTTGCAAAACAGTTTGCTACGGTTTGCTACGGTGTGCACTAATGAATAAACACCAGTATAGTTTAAGCCAATTTACTGAAATGTATGCACCCATCCATTAGTTCTTTATCTCTTAGTAGATGTCTAAGCCTGAGCTCTACTAACTCACTTAAATATGGGGTGTGCTCAGCTGGGTGAAACAAAGGAGATTGCAGTTAGAGATTAACCACATAGAATGGATGCTGGTTTTTACTACTCATACTTTCTACCAATGCTACGATTCATAATAAGGAAATTGTCTGCTCTGTAACGTCACATTTCTTCCTGCCAGTGCCATCAGCATGTCAATCATTCAAGCCTGTGATTCACAATGCTGATATTCCTCCCCTTCCTCTTTCTTCTGCCTTTCTCCTCTTCCTTTTCGCCTCCGTCCCTTCTTTAAGATCCACAATGAAAATACGTCTGACTTTATTTTTTTTAATCCTCAATTACTTTTAATGTGTGTGTTGTTGTATTCACATGGCTGAGACAAGTTCATATGCTTTTTAAAATTGATAAATCATTTCATTAATTTATTCATCCTCAGGTGTGTGATGAAGATGGATCACCACTGCCCGTGGATCAACAACTGCTGCGGCCACCAGAACCACGCCTACTTCACCAGTTTCCTGCTGTTGGCGCCTCTCGGCTGCTCGCACGCCGCTTTCATCTTCATCATGACCATGTACACACAGCTCTACGAGCGGGTGAGGAGTCAGTGACACACTTGCATTTGACCTCTTATCAATTCATCATTGTAGGCTGGTTTCCCAGACCCATAACCTCACATTCATGCCGACTGTTTCCATACTGTTTCGTTTGGATATATTACAGTACTTTTTATGCTTCCAGCAACTATGGTGGATATGTAACCAGGCCAGCACAGTACACTTTGGTTCAGTTTGATTTGACTCAGTAGTGGGAAAAGGGTATCAGATTAAGCCTACTCCTGGACTGAAAAGCATGCTCAATGGAGATTCTAAATTGATAGTGCATTTTCGTCAAGTAGTCTTTGGGTCCTAGAAAAGCTCAATATAAATGCATTCTTATTAATTGTTATTATAGATATCCTTTGGCTGGAGTACCGTGAAGATCGACATGAGCGCCGTCAGACGGTTTCAACCCATCATGCCGTTCAGCGTACCCGCCTTCGCTGCCACTCTCTTTGCCTTAGGGCTGGCACTGGGCACCACCATAGCCGTTGGCATGTTGTTCTTCATACAGGTAACATGCACATTGGGGGTAATAGAATACTGATGGTAATAGTGTGCCCATTGTCCATATTCAGCTATTTTCCAGGTGCAGGGTAGACTCATATGAATGTCTAGTGGATTCACCTCTAGTAGATGACACTGTATACTTGAGTGTGTATTTAATTAAAGACATTCTCCGGAACTTTGGCGACTACTAAGTAAAAAAAAAAAAAAAAAAAACTTTACTGTCTTACCTCAATTAGCCACGAAATCCCTAGAAAATCCCTAGTTTTTCTGGAAGCTATGCTGTGCCATTTCCCCTACATTTGCCCCCGCGTGGGCCAGCCCCCTAGAAATTTAAGTTCTAGCCAATGAGCTTCAGCCCCTCGCCGTTTGAGTGACAGCTAGCAAGATGCATACACAGCAGAAATCGGGAGAGCGCGAAGCCGTGGTGCACATATCTGCACATGTGAAGTAGTAGCAATTTTCGGTGACCACTTTTGGCTCGTGTGCGCTACTTTCAGAGCTGCTGGCTAAAAACTATACAAAATCTCTTTAAGAGATGATGGTAGTACTTTTGGTAGGTATTACACAGTAGTAACTGAGAGTTTCCCATGTTTCTCTCAAATAATTCCTACCAAACCTTTTTTCTTCTCTCCACCCAAGATGAAAGTCATCCTTCGAAACAAGACCTCCATTGAGGCCTGGATCGAGGAAAAGGTGAGTGTTTGTCATGGAATAAGCAGTTTGATTAGGTTTTGTACAACCACTATACAACCTTACCTTGTTTGAAAATTACAACCTCATTACTCTTCGTCTCCTTATTCTTCTGGATATGTTTTTTTTTCACCTGCTAGGCCATAACCTTCATGATCACTGGTGCTAGTGTGTTTGTCAACAGCCGTGCCACTGTTGTCCAAAGGGCAGGATAATCCAGTAGATCTCAGCTAATCTAATAGACTAGACATCAGTGTTATTCTAGTGGCCTCTTAGCCTGGACTTAGTACAGAAGAACTTAGCTAATGTGACACTAGGATTTTAAGATGGTAGGTAAACCCTAAGACAAACATTGGAGCCAGAAAGAACCATGTGAACTCTTTCACTCTCTTTCTGTGTGTGTGTCTCATTATCAATTACTTTATTTATCTTACTCTTTTGCTCTCCCTCACTCTTTTTCACTCTGTCTCACTCCCTTTCTCTCATCTCTTTCTCTCTTACTTTTTAATGTATTTTTCTCTCACTCTGTCACTCTCACTCACTCACTAAATGTTTCTCTCTCTCATGCTTTCACTCGTTCCTGCCTCGTTTCTCTTTTTCCCATTCCATCTCCTCCATCCTCAGGCCAAAGACAGAATTCAGTACTACCAAACGGGGGAAGAGTTTGTCTTCCCCTACGACCTGGGCCGGCGCTGGGAGAACTTCAAACAGGTGTTCACCTGGTCAGGGAGCCCAGAGGGCGACGGCATCCAGTGGCCCATCCACGCCAAGTGTCACCAGCACACCTTAACCGTAAGCGATAATGATGTTGATGTAATATTGTCAATTAGCATTAGCAGACATTTTTATCCAAAGTTGACTTGCATTCAGTTATGCTATTATATGCATTTTTAAAGCGAACACTAGGTTTGTATTGTCATGTTGTTATGATGATGTAAAATGGAATCCAATGTGACTGACAGTCAGTTGTGTGTGTAAATAGACATCAAAACTATGAAATAACACATATGGAATCATGTAGTAACCAAAAAAGTGTTAAGCAAATCAAAATATATTTTATATTTGAGACTCTTCATAGTAGCCACCCTTTGCCTTGATGACAGCTTTGCACACTGACTTGTTGGAAAGGTGGCATCCTATGATGTTGCCATGTTGAAAGTCACCGAGCTCTTCAGTAAGGTCATTCTACTGCCAATGTTTGTCTATGGAGATTGCATGGCTGTGTGCTCGATTTTATACACCTATCAGCAATGGGTGTGGCTGAAATAAATATAGATAGATAGATATAATAGATTTTGTTGTTGTAAGTATGTGTGGTCCATCTGGTAATGAAATCCACCATTCTGGTATGGCTAGCGCCATGCTCCAACCCAACTGAACCATCGGAACATGGGTTGTCACACTTAACAGACTTGAGATGTTTGGCATTTTCAATGATAAACCATTCTCTTGTGTTTGTTTGCTTTCTAGATTGAGCAACTGAAACAAAAAGCTGACAAGCGGGTGAGAAGTGTAAGTAGCTGACATGTTCCTGTTCAGACAGCAATGGGTAGCATTGGTTCAAAGACACCTCGTATGTATTGATGGATGGTGAAATATTTGCAACCTCATCTACTTAGGTGAGTGTTTGTTTGCAGTGTCTTCAGTATTCCAGACAATATGTTAGTCTATTTTCCCATTAATTCGGGAAAACATGTGTATGTACAGTGCATTCGGAAAGTTTTCAGACCCCTTCCCTTTTCCCACATTTTGTTACGTTACAGCCTTATTCTAAAATGGATTAAATTCATGTTTTTCCTCATCAATCTAAACACGTTACCCCATAATGACAAAGTGAAAACAGGTTTTTAGAACATTTTTCAAATGTATAAAAACATATATTAAAAAACGTATTTACATAACTATTCAGACCCTTTGCTATGAGACTCAAAATTGAGCTCAGGTGCATCTTGTTTCCATTGATCATCCCTGAGATGTTTTTAGAACTTGATTGGAGTCTACCTGTGGGAAATTCAATTGATTGGACATAATTTGGAAAGGCACACACCCGTCTATATAAGGTCCCACAGTTGACAGTGCATGTCAGATCAAAAACCAAGTCATGAGGTCGACGGAATTGTCCGTAGAGCTCTGAGACAGGATTGTGTCGAGGCACAGATCTGGGGAAGGGTACCAAAACATTTCTACAGCATTGAAGGTCCCCAAGAAGTTTGGAACCATCAAGACTCTTCCTAGAGCTGGCCGCCCAGCCAAACTGAGCAATCGGAGGAGAAGGCCCTTGGTCAGGGAGGTGACCAAGAACCCGATGGTCACTCTGACAGAGCTTCAGAGTTCCTCTGTGGAGATGAGAGAAACGTTCAGAAGGACAACCATCTCTGCAGCACTCCACCAATCAGGCCTTTATGGTGGAGTGGCCAGACGGAAGCAAAAGACACATGACAAACGTTTCGGGTAGCCTTCCACAAGCTTCCCACAATAAGTTGGGTGAATTTTGGCCCATTCCTTCTGACAGAGCTGGTGTAACTGAGTCAGGTTTTTAGGCCTCCTTGCTCGCACACGCTTTTTCAGTTCTGCCCACACATTTTCTATAGGATTGAGGTCAGGGCTTTGTGATGGCCACTCCAATACCTTGACTTTGTTGTCCTTAAGCCATTTTGCCACAGATTTGGAAGTATGCTTGGGGTCATTGTCCATTTGGAAGAACCATTTGCGACCAAGCTTTAACTTCCTGACTGATGTCTTGAGATGTTGCTTCAATATATCCACGTAATTTTCCTCCCTCATGATGCCATCTATTTTGTGAAGTGCACCAGTCCCTCCTGCAGCAAAGCACCCCCACAACATGATGCTGCCACCAACGTGCTTCACGGTTGGGATGGTGTTCTTCGGCTTGCAAGTCTCCCCCATTTCCTTCCAAACATAATGATGGTCATTATGGCCAAACAGTTCTATTTTTGTTTCATCAGACCAGAGGACATTTCTCCAAAAAGTACGATCTTTGTCCCTATGTACAGTTGCAAACCGTAGTCTGGCATTTTTATGGGGGTTTTGGAGCAGTGGCTTCTTCCTTGCTGAGTGGCCTTTCAAGTTATGTCGGTATAGGACTCGTTTTACTGTGTATATAGATACTTTTGTGCCTGTTATCTTCAGCACTTTTCGCACCAAAGTACGTTCATCTCTAGGAGACAGAACGCGTCTCCTTCCTGAGCGGTATGACGGCTGCGTGGTCCCATGGTGTTTATGCTTGCATACTATTATTTGTACAGATGAATGTGGTACCTTCAGGCATTTTGGAAATTGCTCCCAAGAATGAACCAGACTTGTGGAGGTCTACAACTTTTTTTCTGAGGTCTTGGCTGATTTCTTTTGATTTTCCTATGATGTTAAGCAAAGAGGCACTGAGTTTGAAGGTAGGCCTTGAAATACATCCACAGGTACACCTCCAATTGACTCAAATTATGTCTATTAGCCTATCAGAAGCTTCTAAAGCCATGACGTCATTGTCTGGAATTTTCCAAGCTGTTTAAAGGCACAGTCAACTTAGTGTATGTAAACTTCTGACCCACTGGAATTGTGATACAGTGAATTATAATTGAAATAATCTGTCTGTAAACAATTGTTGGAAAAATTACTTGTGTCATGCACAAAGTAGATGTCCTGACCGACTTGCCAAAACTATAGTTTGTTAACAAGACATTTGTGGAGTGGTTGAAAAACGAGTTTTAATGACTTCAACCTAAGTGTATGTAAACTTCCGACTTCAACTGTAAATGTAATATTTCTGTAGATTAAAAAAATATATATAAATTGTCAAAAATGTCTAAAAACCGGTTTTTGCTTTGTCATTATGTGGTATTGTGTGTGGATTGATGAGGGATTTTTTCCCCCAATCCATTTTAGAATAAGGCAGTAACGTAGCAAAATGTGGAAAAGGGGAAGGGGTCTGAATAATTTCCCGAATGCACTGTACCTTCCAAACGCCGACTACATTGGCATCCCTTTCTGAAGCCACGTCTGCATCATATTTCTTTACAAATATGTCGCTATAATCCACTTTTAAATGTTGAAGTTCTGATGTTATGGTCATGATGGTATATTAACCATATTATATCCTGTGGCTCGGCCAGCAGATTCAGTATCGGGTAGTGGAGGACTACAACGGAGCCTGCTGCCCACTGAGCAAGGGCCTCAACACCTTCTTCAGGACTCCCTGCACCGAGGAGCCCCGCATCGGCCTCCACAAGGGGGAGACCATCCTTGCCACCCGGGGGACCAAGTGAGTTTCTTTTGAGAACTAATCTGCTAGCTTTTGGGGGGGGGATCAGTCTGCAGACTTTTGGGGGGGGGACCAATCTTCAGGTTTAAGGCAACCAATCTGCAAGTTTATGGCTGGAAACAATCTGCAGTTTGTTTGTGTGGAATGTATTTTCAGGCTTTGGTGGTTCCAATTGAGGCGAACCACTAAAGTGAACTCCATCACCTCCATGGTGATACACACGTCTCTTCTGATTGGGGAAAACCAGTCTGATAGTTACCGTAGTCATGGTATTACTCATTGCCATAGCGATAGTACCATTTGGAAAAGTCCTGAGTGCCTCAATAGAGAAGAGAAATGGCAATATTCTACGCCTTTGGGGTTATTAGCCTGTCCCTATAATTTAGTTATTTTTGAAGTTGGTTCTTACAGTCTCCATTTGCTGCCAGGTATTATGTTTTGGCTATTCCGAGCTTCTTTTTTCAGCTGAGTGCTTTCCCACATGCRTGCCAGGTTGTCAGTTGGTAAATGACTGTACCTGAATGGCCGGATAATGTCAGAGAATGAATTGATTTCTCCAAATTTTCAGAGAATTTCAGAACCATGAATTATTTTCTGTGTTTCTTCAGATGGTGGATGTATGGGGACAAAGTGTTGGATGACGAGCAGACTAAAGGTATGGCTCCGAAACATGGAAGAATGCCAGGTTTTACTCAAAGCTTTCTCACCTGTGCACATTTTTCAGCCATTTTGCAGAAGAGAATGGAAACTTCCCAACAGAGCTGTTACATAGTAATCTTGATTATCTCCCACTTTTTAATGTGTGTGGTTCTATGTTTGCCTTTTCTGGATTTATCTTCCAGAGAGAGAAAAAATAGAGCAAAGATGCAAGTGAATGACGTGAATCTGGCCCTCCCAACACTGCAGKATTACAATAATTACCTTTACTGTATATTTCTAACGTGATCTTTTTGGTTCTTCCTTCAGCTGGAGTTCGCCTGCGGGGTTGGTTTCCCCGCCGGTGTGTAGAAAAGTGCCATTACGACACAGCAGTGACTAGTGCAATGACCAGTGAGACCAGCAGTGAGGAGAAGAAAGTTAAATAAGTTATGACATTAAGATTTGCCACAGAGCAGGGAGTGGTATGACGCTCAATTCCTGGAGGTCTGCKGTGTCTTTTGTCTTTCTCCTTGGTAATATATAATACTATATGCCACTAAACAGATTATTTTAATTCATGCGAAGTACAGTGAGTAATGTGTGATGTGTATGTGATCCCTGTGGGAAATGAACCCACTACCCTGGTGTTGCTAGCGCCATGCCCTTACCAACTGAGCCGCCGAGGTCTTTGTGTGTCTTTCAATGGGTGAATCTTAATTGTATTTTTGCGCTCTGTGCTTTGAAAACTATTGAGACTCACCCCCCAGTCACTGATCAACTGAGGAGTTCACACACCCGGGATGTGTTTTAATAGTCAAATGACTTGGCAAAGTGACTTTCACCCTTCGTCTMTACTGATCTGGAAACGTAGGATCAATGAGAGCAATATGGTGAATGCTTCTGGACTGTTTCATTCGCCTGTCAAAATCACATCAGTGCAGATAAGGAGAYGAAGCCACTTTAGCTTATTGAAATACATCCCTGCTTTCCCAGGTCAAAATCAGATACTAGTTACAAGAACACATGTTCATTTTAGCAGACACTATAATCCAGAGCGATTTACAGGAGCAGTTAGGGTCAAGTGCATTGCTCAAGGGCACCGACAGTTTTCACCTATTCAGCTCCGTGATTCAAACCAGCAACCAGACTGGCCCAACGCTCTGAACCGCCAGGCTACCTGCAGCCCTGCAAACCTGCATACGCCCCTGGCCTCCAGGAGTTTAGTTTGATACCGCTGCCATAGAAAGAGACAACTATAGTCTTAAACAATAGGGATTTCATTTGTTTAGGAGTTGAGCCTTTTACTTGAATCCGCTGTTTTATCATTTTTCCTGATGTCCTTTGCCCGATTATACAATTATGCAAATTCCTCTGCCCAGCTTTAACCCAGGGCTTCGTCATGCAATTTCTTCTCTGTATTCTTTGTACAGCCAAAAGAAAATGCTAACTTTTATTTCAATTTTTMGAATTGTTCTTATTATTTTTGTAAAACACTGTCACCCTCAAAGTGAATTAAAAAAATTAAACTTGTCCTTCCCTATA
Source organism: Salvelinus sp. IW2-2015 (assembly GCF_002910315.2). Lineage (NCBI taxonomy): Eukaryota > Metazoa > Chordata > Actinopteri > Salmoniformes > Salmonidae > Salvelinus > Salvelinus sp. IW2-2015. Next base: position 17,699,634 of record NC_036858.1, read on the forward strand.
ACAGCAGAGTGTCAGTTATCTTTGTATTTCAGACTCTATCACGAATGACCTTTGACTTTATTGTGTGAAACTGTTATTTTTAGGTATATTTACTGCTGTGTCGCTTAATGTCTTGGGCCGAAGTGATGCAAACCTTCAGGGCCCCTAATAACAAAGCGTCTCAGCACAGATGTAGWATCAGGACCCCTCTGTCCATATAATCTTATACATTATAGTTTGAAAGACTGATCCTAGATCAAGATGTACTTTATTGTCCATTAATTTACAGGTAATCGAAATGTGTCTAGGCTCACAACCTAACCTTTAGGACACACGTATACCCGAAGGGGCTGGAAGCAATGAGCCAGCCTTATTGCAGGGCCCTTGAAGAAAATCTGCATTGCTTGCTGRTMGAGGTTTTAGGCTGGGTTTCTGTATAAGCATTTAGTGACATCTGCTGATGTAAAAAGGGCTTTATAAATACATTTAGGGGTTAAGTGTCTTGCTCAAGGGCACTTGTTGGTATCTAAGATGATGCCAGCAACCCTTTGGTTGCCAGCTTACTCTGCACCAGATTTCCCTGTCTGAGCTGGGATTCAAACCAGTAACCCTCCAGMTGCTGGTCTGCTTCTCTAACCACAAGCCAGTGGTTGAGATATTGTTGAACTGGTGCCGTGGGTCCGTAGTCCTAAAGTGTCTCAAAGTAGGAGTGCTGGAGGGAACGGCAGACTAGGAATACGGGCCCAGGTCACCATAATGGCATATCCGTTATCAATTACATTTGCAGGGCTATTTATTATTGGTAAATGGCTAAATTGAGGACCAGCTGCCCTTGAGGTGTATACAGTTCACAATGTTGCTTCATTCTGGAGTCAATATAAAAATCATAATTTAATTCCATGGATTCAATGTGAATGTCATTGAGAAATTTTAATTCCTAGCATATTCTTTGATGTAACTTTTTCCACTGTTACAGTAATTATCTGGTATTTATTAAATTTTGTGCTAACAATGATAGTGGTGGTGCTTGTTTTAATGAATCCCAAAGAAACAAAAGTAATTACACATTTCCCATGTAAATTCTAACTTCCATAAAATGTACAGTATTTATTTACTGAAAGGTCAACAGGAAGTGAAGCTGTTGCCCATCGGGCCCTACTTCATCCTCCTACCCCTCAGACCAGTCACTTCATGCTAGCATAGAGACTGTCGATCTGCGGCTGGAAGAGCTTCTTGAGGTCGGCCCTCTTGGCCTTCAGCGTAGGAGTGAGAAGGCCGTTCTCTATGGTGAACAGCTCTGGGTGCATGTACAGGTCTTTCACCTGCACAACAAATAGAAACAGAGCATTAGAACACAATGGAAAACATTTCAAATAATTTTGCAACAGATTCTTTAAGGTAGTCCCTCCCTGTTTCAAATTATTTTTCCTCCAATTGGTGCCTAATGAACATGACCCATGTTGTTGGGTCATTTCCACCAGGCAAAAATGGCTTAGTCACTGTGTAAGAACTGAAATAATCCCTGTGTACAGTATTACTGCTCCAACAAGTGAATTTATTGATTACACGGAGACCAKCGGCCATGAGGGTTTTTGTCCTTTGTCCCTAGTCTCCTCTAGTATTACCCTAATCTAGCCATAACTTKTTCTGCAACCGAGCTTGTCAACATACAATGTGGCTGTTTGCTTAAAAATGTGTAACCAAGACTTCAAACAAAAATGGGCAACAAAGTTTCATGGTTTGGCTATTCTCATACCCAATTCACATTGACATCCATATTTGTCTGTCTTTGCTCAGTAGTTCACCACCATCTTTAGCTAGTTCACACAGCAAATCCACAGCATTGACTGTTGCTTTTTTTGAAATACTGAGAAAATCAGCTCAACACACTTAGGATTAACTGCAGTAAAGAGTATACAGTATGTTTGAAGTGGCATGTCGAGTGAAAGAAAATTAAGAAGGGCAGGGAGCTTCTGAGTTAATGACAAGATTCATAAAGTGTCTAAGAGTAGGAATGCTGATCTAGGATCAGTGGTTCTCAAACCTCTCCTCTGGGACCCCTACTCGTTTCACAATTTTGTTGTTGCTCTGAACTAGCTCACCTGATTCAGGTGTGCTAGCTCTGGAATAGCTCAAATGCACGGAACGGCAGGGGGTCTCAGAGGAGAGGTCTGAGAACCACTGTTTTTAGATCATAATGAAAAAGATTACATAGACAGGGGGGGACTGATCTTAGATCAGCACACCTACTCTGAGCTTTATGAATACGGACCCAGGTCTTAATGGGGATTGGTGAAAACATGTTGAAGAGGAACACTCACCTGTTCGAATGACTTCAGCCCCGCTTGCTGGCCCAGCTTGACCAGGTCAGCGATAATGGCCTTTTTGATTGTCTGCCGCAGGAAAAAAGGAGAGGTAAAACTCAGGCCATCATTCAGTGGTACAAAATAAATTTGCTTCAATCAGGAGTGCATTTGAAACATGGTCTTGTGAAGTACTTGGACTGTAGTAGCAGTTTTGTGTTTCGTGGTACCCAATGTATGGACAACCATTTATACAATATTTGTATGCCCATTGTATCTGTGCAAATGTATGAAGAGTATTATAGACAATCACACTTTTGTTTGATGAATGAATCCAAGGTCATGTTCATTAGGGCACGTAACGGACAGTGTTTTAAAACATTTTGGAACAGAAAATGAAAATAAGTCTTATTGATTATTATAGATAGTCCATTTTCTTCCGTTTGGTGGCTAAGTAATGAACATGATGCTGGTGTGTTCAAATATTCTGATAACGTTATTAGTGGAAAGGTTCTGATAGAGCACTCACTTGGCTTTTGCACAGCTCCTCATGAGAACCCTGGACTCCTAGTTTCTGGGCGAAACCTGGCAGGACCTCTGGGTCAGGAACCACAATGGCTACCAAGCTGGCCTACACACACACACACACACACACACATTCTGTCTAAGTATTGTATGCTGCTGAAATGTTTGTGCTTGGCATATGTGCGTAAATGTGTGTACGTTTTTTTATGCTGTGCGTGTGTGTTGTACCTGAAGACTGTCTCCATGGACAAACACCTGGGCTACAGGTGCACTGCGGATGTAAACGTTCTCTATCTTCTCCGGGGCAATGTACTCTCCCTGAGCCAGCTTGAAGATATTCTTCTTACGGTCAACGATCTTCAAGACTCCACTCTGCCATCATTTTGATTATTAGTATTTTCAACAAGATATACATTATCCTAATTTGTCAATCGGAAATCACCAAGGAACTAGATTGTATCTTGAGTAATACAGTATGTCATCATGATTGCTCATYTTATATTTGGAGCCTTATAAACAAAATATGCCTCTAGGATATAAGTATAGAGAGAGAACGAGAAAAGATAATTACTGAGTTACGTAAAAGTGTGTGTGTGCATATATATGTGTTTTTACCAGAGGAGGCTGGTGGGAGGAGCTATAGGAGAACGGGCTCATTGTAATGGCTGGAATGGAATATGTGCAATGGAGTCAAACAAATCAAACATGGAAACCACATGACTCCATTCCATTAATTCCATTACAGTTATTACAATGAGACCGTTCTCCTATAGCTCCTACCACCAGCCTCCTCTGGTAAACAGACATACATATGCACACACACATTCACACACACACACACACACACACACATGCGTGTGTAATTACTGAAACCTAAGAGCAAGCTTAGACAGGTCCCTAATGGACATGCCATCTGTCTGTGTTGAGAAAGAAAGGGTCCCCTGGAGAAATTAAAAAGGGCCTACATTATGACAGAGCGAATCAATTAACTCAATTTCCTTTTTCTTACCCCCCCCCCCCCCCTCTCTCGCCCTTCTTTTCTCAGATAATGAACATCCCATGTTGAGGCTGGTGTAGCCACAGAGTGCAGAGGGAGAGATCATTAACTAGGCTAATGGCCTTAGGGGGTTAGGACAGGTCCAACATCTGACATCTGTGACACAGCCCTCACAGGTGAGTGGCATGCCTGTGTGAATTAATTTCAAACTGACCCTGGGCCTATGTCAAGTCATGCAGCATTCATGTACTACTCAGAATTGGGAAACTCACTATCCAACTGGGAAACTGAGTCTTCTACTCGCGTTTTCCACTTGGAAGCTCATTAAGACCAGTTTTTGACGTCATAAGCTCTGAGTTATGATGCGTTTTGGCGCTTTACATCAGTTTTTTTTTACATCAGATTTAAAGAGTTTCAGAGTTACCAATAATTTTGGTATCACATGAATGCATCATCATTCACTGTTCTATATAGACCAGATTCCGACTTAGGAAATTATGCCTTTCTTATGCACACCTTTCCTACGCACTTCTCAGTAGTTGGTATTCAGACTTACCTTATGGTAAGGGCTTTGCAGGAGTGGTTCCCTGGCGCACACTGAATAAATTGAATTAACCCGCTGAAAACCCTTCTACTTGCTGGCCAACAGATTTTTCTCATGGATTTTTCAATTCAGTACATTTATCTTAAACTGTCTCTTTAAATACGCTGTACCTTTTAGTTTGAATTCTATTGACAGACTCAATAGAATATATAGAGAGAACGGGTTCAGAATATTAGGGATCAATGAAAGAAAGTCATCTAAATATATGCATATTCGTCTGTTTCAGCACCAATTGATAGATTTAAAAATACTCTGAAAATAATAAAGGAAAATATATTAAAATATTTGAATATATTTTATATATATATATACATATTTTATATATTTACAAAAATATATATGGGGGATGGAATTTGAAATGATGCAGACATTTACATTGATGGAAGCCACAATCTATCTGGAATATTTAAGCTGATCTACCACCCCATTTAAAAAAATGAATAATACTCTGATCTTGTAGATTATTTAAGCAATAAGGCACGGGGGGTGTGGTATATGGCCAATATACCACGTGTAAGGGCTGTTCTTAGGCACGACGCATCACAGAGTGCCTGGATACAGCCCTTAGCCGTGGTATATTGGCCGTATACCACAAACCCCCGAGGTGCCTTATTGCTATTATAAACTGGTTACCAACGTAATTAGAGCACTAAAAATAAGTGTTTAGTCATACCCGCGGTATAAGGTCTGATATACCACGCCTGTCAGCCAATCAGCATTCAGGGCTCAAACCACTCAGTTTATAATTAGGGTTAGGAAAGTATTTATGAATCATAAAAAACAGGTTTGGGGTGCCTTTACACACAAAAGAAAGATAACGGTGAGTTGATTAATTCAAAAATGATCCCATGGTAATGTTGGAAGATTAGTGTACARAGAATTATAATAGGGAGAATAGTGTACAATAGCAGGCTATACCCTTGCCTATTGCATGCACTAACCATGGAACTGTGTGATGACACAGTCATGGCACAGTGGCTGGTTCAAACCGTTATGGCTTGGTCTGCGCTCCGCTCCATAACCATTGAATTAGCCTACATGTCTTAAAAAAAAATATTATCCACCGTTACTAATGATCCTCATCAACAATCACATGGCTGTTTACACAGGAAGCAAATGAAGGTAAACAAAACAATGTAATGATGTTAATGTACAGTAGGCTATACCACCTGAAGGGATCAAACAGTACATTTGCAGTGCAATATGTGTTGTTATTAGGCCTACTGACGGTCAGTACTGATAGTGGCTAATATTTAACYTGATAGAAATAGGAAACGTGGTAGCTTATAATTAAGACATTCAAGAGTACCCCTCCTTGCAAGTTAAAAGGCCATACAATTGAAATGTTTCATAATGTAACATGGCCTCAGAGGTGGGGGCCGTCCTGTCACAACGTCAAGGTAATCCCCAAACTACCCATGTGCATGCTACTCTAAACTGTGTCATCACACAGTTCCATGGTTAGTGCACACAAGATGCGGATACAGCCTACTATTGTACAAAATTTGCATTAAAAAAAACAAATGTATCTACCAATTGGTGATGAATAGGCATATATTTAGATGGCTTTCTTTCATTGATCCCTAATATTCTATTTAAAGATGGCTTAAGATAAATGTACTGAAATTGAAAATCTGTTGGCCAGGAAGTAGGAGTGTTGTCAGTGGTTAATTACATGTATTCAGCGCATGCAAGGGATCCATACCTACAAAGCCCATTACGCACCTTCATAAGGTAAGTCTGAATACGAACTACTGAGAAGTGCATACTGTAGGAAAGGTGCAATTTCCCAAGTCGGAATCGGGACCTAAACAAAAAGCAGGTGAATAGCACACTTTTAGAATACTCATAGAAAAGGGAAATTACAGTACGTTCCATTTACGCGCTTCACTCTCGTTGGGATCTGACACTATGTCAGCCTGCAAAGCCAGTTCTGCTTACAAATAATGACAGTCTTGGGGTCTCGTTTTATAATGTTCTTAGACACAATTGTATGATCTAATCTGTATGTCCATGTTTTGGTTCATAACCATTGAACTTGACATGAAAATGTGATTTATTGTTTTAAAAAAAAGAAGCATTTAGACATGTTTGTAACTGAAATATTGTATAAAAACAGTGTGCATTTTTATAAATCAAGACACTGTATGACCTTGTACAACTACTACAATAAAATTGCCCTGCTGATGATGTAGACCCCAGTATAGAAATAGTGAAATTTTGAATCAGGTAATTCAATTCAGATGAATTACTGTCCATAATGGTAATCTGCACTGCCCTTTGTCCTGCTTGTAATAATAGTTGGGTTTGGAAAGTATTAACGATGCTGCAGATGACACAACCCCAGTATTTCACCCCACTGATTGCTTGTCTGGCTTTGCGTTGAATGAACAGGAGAGAGCCGGAAAGCTATTCTACTCGGTCCTGATATTAAACTCCTCTACCACTGTCATGGAAAGTGATGTCAGATTGATTGTATGCTGATAAATTCAGAAGGTTATTTTATTGTTCCTACTGTTCGGTTTGTATGTATGAGAATCTCACCGGTAGCCATTTGCCAATGTCTCCAGTGTGTAGCCAGCCATCTTTGTCCAGGGCCTCTGCTGTCTTCTCAGGGTCTTTCAGATATCCTATGAACACGTTTTTACCTTTGATACAGACCTGAGAAAATAGGAAAGTATGCGTCAGTAAGTGAAGTGTTCTAAGTACCACTGGGGAGTTTTTCCGGACCATGTGACCTGACCAGGAAAAACTCCAGCTCCTAGTTCTAAGGCAGGCAAGCCATAGCAACCAATTCATTCAAAAGGTTAAACTAAGATTTTTTTTTTTAAAGTTAAGCTGCAAAATGCAGAAATCACTCCACCATTTACTGGARGCAATTTAAAAAAAAATGTTTGCATATTTTCATTTGTTTGTGACTAAACAAGCAATGTGTAGAGAATCATTGTAACATCTAAACTTCTTTGAAATYCATTTTCAATAACCAAAAATATATCAGTTGTTTGAAGCTGGTGTGCAAAACTGAAAGTAAAAAGAAGCAACATTTTAACTTAAGGACAGTAAGTAAAGACATAGCGCATAAAGAACAGACCTGCCGCTTTTCAGACTTGCTTTCAACTAGAATGACAGATCTATAACTCATGTGAATTTGGTCGGCTACATATTGTGTCTTTAAGCAAATTTTCTACAAATTAAGTATGGGGAAATCGGGGAAAGACCATGCACCCCCCCACCCCCCCCCCCACCCCCATGCTTTTGAATGACCCCTAATGTAAACAATCTGTTTCCACTAACATTGCTACATTCTCCAAAAATGATAGCCAGAATATTCTGGATATTACTAAATAACCAGCTTGTTTTATGGTTTGAAGAAAACAACACCCAAGGGAAGTTGAAAAATAAGCTTTTACATTTTTTTTGTTTTTCCATGCATTGCAGCATGGTTAGGTAGTGACAACCACTTACCTCCCCTTCACCATTGGAAGCAAAGTAGTTCATCTCTTCAACATCAACCAGTTTCACAATGTTACAAGGTATAGGAGCTCCAACATGCCCTGAGGAAAGAAACACCTGTTTTAGAATTTGGGTGATTATATAAGGTCCCTKTTTTGAGAAGGAAGTAAGAAGAAAGGATGCAAGTGTTCTCAACTTAAAAGGATAGTTCAACCAAATTACAAAATTACATTGTGGTTGGTACAAGTGGCTAGGTAAACAAATACAAAGCATGGATTGCAGTCTCTCTTGTCCATAGACTGCTTTTAGTGTAAGGAAACCAAAAAACTTGACATTTAGATGAACTATCCCTTTAATTTAGCATCCTCTGTGAGGTTGTAAATATTTGTAGTGACATACCAGAAGTGGCGTCTCCCGGCATAGTGAAGGAGCAGGCGGCAGTACACTCTGTTTGGCCGTACGCCTCAAAAATCTGGAGAACCAATCAGAACCGAGAGATCAGTAGGGTCAGTGTGATCTGGTTGTCACAGCAACACGGACAGAGCAATACATTTGAGGTCATCTCTGCTCTCCAAACAAAAGCACATGGTCTCAGTTGCTCTGTGCTATTACAAGATCCACAATGGCACAGGACTGGTTTCATTATATAATAATGACCATCTTATGGTCTTTACAGAAAATAAAATGAAAGTCTATTGTATTCTTGCAGGGATCCTGATGAAGCTTCCAAATTTCAAGGTGTGCAACTGTGATTTTATTTWAAAAGTTTATCCTTGTTTGGTCAGGGTAGGTTCTTTTTTCATTTATACTTTATAATACGGTCTTGTCATTATCCAAAGTGACCTACCTCAGCATGTTTATTCAATAGAAATGACCCATATATGTAGGAATCAAACTTGCAACTCAGGTATTGTTAACACCTTCCAGTGGCATGTGTGTGACTTTGAAGCATCTATTCAACTGCTTTCTAGGTATATTTGATATGAGTCATGACCTGTTTTGACAAGTTCTCCTTAACACAGTAATATAATCATTGACGGAGGTGTCTCACTAAAGAGTTTGGAGACACATAAGACCTGTTCACAATGCACTTCAATCACAATCACAGAGCTCCAATGTCATCTAATTTGAATATTCTACTCCAACAAGTGACCGTTGCGTTTCAGTTAGCCCAGGGTTAACACATGCTTGTGTAAAAGGAGCGCACGCTAGGGTAAAGGATAGCCATGGGCCAAGAACATGCAGTGTGAAAAGCCCTTTTGAGTGGTAGAAAAAAATGGATGGGTAGACGGTAGATCTATGGTAGATAATAGATGGGTAGATGGTGCTAAAGTACCTGACACCCCAGAGATGCCCGGAGGAAGTTGAGAACGGAGGGAGAGATGGGCGCTGCTCCCGTCACCATCACTCGCACACGTCCTCCCAACGACTCCTACAGAGAACCGACACGACACGTTCTAGATTGTAGAGCATTCTGTACCATAACAACCTCCCAATTCACAGCCCCTGCAGTGTAACATTCTTTTTCTCCCCTGTTGCCTTTTTAGGCACAGGAAACGGTTTACATGTAGCTTCCAAGGATTGTTGGCACAACATTGGCAATAGCATTGTTGACTTCCTTGAACACGATGACTCACTCCTACTTGGAGGGTACAATACCTGAACTTTGTGGAAGATGAGCTTGTCCCATATACTGTCTTTTCTGACGACACCCTCCTTAACTTCGGCAAGCTTTCTGTCAATGGCAAAATTCAGGAGCCATTTTTTGAAGGGGGTTTGGGCTCCATTTTGGACCTACAGTGGAAAGAGAAAGGATACTCATTTTGGTCTCATATTATATAGATAGTCTTCTTTTGGTATTTTATTTGGATCCCCATTAGCTTATTCAAAAGCAGCAGCTAATCTTCCTGGGGTCCACACAAAACATGAAACATGACCTAATACAGAACATTAATAGACAAGAACAGCTCAAGGACAGAACTACATCAATTTTGAATGGTCTATATATGTTCAAACTGTCCATTACAGCTATCAACTGTAACTCTGTAACTGTAACTCTGTAACCCTATTGATATGCAACAATTTGCTGTGGGTAAGGTTTAGGTAAAGCGCTGAGATTAGTGGTGGGGTTAGTGTACACTTCAGGAGAAGGACCGCAGACTAATAACTCACTTTGTCATACACGCGGTTCAGAAGTCGCGGCACCACGGGGAAGACGGTGGGCTGCAGGTGCTTCATGTCGTCTGGAAGTAGTTTAATGTCTCCCTGAAAGAATCCGACCCTGGCCCCAGCACCGTACAGCACTGTCTGGGAGAGAACACAAGCACTTCTAGACTAGCACCCATCAGCCTCAATACTCAACTCAGAGAACTCAATGTCCTCTGCTCCCATTGGTGATAAATGTCCCTTGTCAATAGAAAACATATTTATTTGTAACAAGAAAGAAGAATTTGTTCCTCATTGACTTGCCTGGATAAAATACTAAATAAATACATTGTAAAAAGTAACTATTTGTCATAAAGTATTTGTCATGTATTCATGCTAAAGCTGGAGGTACTCAAAGATAAGGTTGAGTTAATGCAAAAAAATTCAAGACTAGTTTGCAGTTAGACTGTGAACTCACCTGTACAACTCTCTCAAACATGTGTGCCAGAGGCAGGAAGGAGATGGACACATCCTGAGTAGTAGGAACCACGGAAATCTGTGAGGGACACAAGTTGATTCAGAAGGTTATGATTACATGACTACAAATTTCGGCAATCCAGAACCAAATCCCGTGTGAATGCTTGCCTCTCTTTTTGCCATTCACAAGAAACTACATTATTATAAGATCTCCCTTTTTCTCCCACACACCTATGCAACCCCACACACGCGCAAGCAGACACGCAAGCAAACTCACACCCCCCCCCCCCCCCCCACACACACACACGAGTATAAGATCACAGTGATCCTATTAAATTACTACAGTGAGCTCCAAAAAGTATTGGGTCAGTGAATAATTTTTTTTGGTGCAACAAATTTTGTTTAAATCCCTTTAGGGAGCGTTTTTTGAGGGAGCATGCAATTGGCATGCTGACTGCAGGAATGTCCACCAGAGCTGTTGCCAGATAATTTAATGTTCATTTCTCTACCATAAGCCACCTCGAATGTCATTTTAGAGAATTTGGCAGTACCTCCAACTGGCCTCACAACCGCAAGACCACGTGTAACCATACCAGACCAGGACTTCACACCCGGCTTCTTCAACTTCGTGATCGTCTGAGACCAGCCACCCTGAGTATTTCTGTCTGTAATAAAGCCATTTTGTAGGGAAAAAACTCATTCTGATTGGCTGGGCCAGTCTCCCCAGTGGCTGGGCCTTGCTCCCAAGTGTGTGGCCTATGCCCTTCCAGGCCCACCCATGGCTGAGCCCCTGCCCAGTCATGTGAAATTTATAGTTAGGGCCTAATGGATTTATTTCAATTGACTGATTCCCTTATATGAACTGTAACTCAATAAAATCGTTAATTGTTGCATTTATATTTTTGTTCAGTAAATAAAATATTTCCTATATTACTTTCCCCTAACCCTACCACCCCTCCCGTAAATGAAGTAAACTAATTGACAAAACATTTAGGATTCTACTTCCAGTTTTATACATACTATATATTTTACAGACACAGTATTATTTACAATAGTTATGTTTTGTTTGTTTTTAGTCCCATCCTTCAGCTACCCTCAACCCCTCCCATCTATCTCTGACACAATCCAGTTTTGACTTCTATTGCCCATATATTTGTTAACTGTGCTGTGATGTTTCACAAAAGTTCTAAACCTTTCTATTCTCATAGTTTCTACAGATTGTAAATATATATATATTTTTGTTAAGAATATTATTATATTCTTGACCTAT
>NC_036858.1:17711411-17731527 GCF_002910315.2 Salvelinus sp. IW2-2015
TAGCTTGAGGTAAATGTTGCAATTCTTCAGCCATTCCTGAATCTGCCACCAAAAACAAGCTACATATGGACAGTACCAACTTAAATGTTTGAATGATTCTGTCTCTTCGCAGCAAAATTTGCAGAGCTGGGATGGTTATATCCCCCATATATATAACATTCTATTGGTTGCAAGAATTTTTGAATCCGCCGTCGTTTTGTGTATCAGTTCATAAACCATGTGCCATGGAATCAGTACATCGAAAATCTCTTCCCAACTATTTTGCAATTTGTATGGCACAGCTGTCCATTTTTGGTCCTTAAATTAAACTGGTATACTTTTTTATTTATCACAATTTTCTTGAACCAATTGTGTTTAATGCAGGGCCGACAGACAATTTCCTTACTTTCTTCCCCCTCCACTTGCCTCTTCAACTTTTGCGGTAATGCTGCAATTAGTTGGTTGTAATTTTGGGTAGAGCAGACATTTCCATATATTTTGTTAGCTGCATGTGTAACATAACTCCACCAGTCCTATTTATGATATAATTTACAAAGATAATACCGATTTTTTAAATAGATTTTTTATTGACGTTCTTCTTTTAGCAATTAGTATATTTGAGTTTGACCATAATATTTGTTGTAATACTTGTTCTGTCTTTTTACTGATGGATTAAACTGAAATTGCAACAAACTTTCTATGGTTTGTTTTTAAAATAGCATTATATAAATAGGCCCCGTTTATCTGAATTGCCGTTCGAAATAAAATGGACTCTTTTTTGCTCAAATAATTAAAAAAACAAGCCGTTAGGTGTAGGCAAGGCCATAAGCAAACAGGTAAACTGGGATATGACTAAAGAGTTAATCAGGGTGTTTTTCCCACAAATAGACAGGTATTTTCCTTTCCATTATAGTAAGATCCTATCTATTTTTGCAAATTTTCTATTAAAATGTATTGTATTGAGATCTTACCTCTCTTTCTGAGTATTTCACTATTTTAATGTAAAAGTTGTATTTTTTTGCGATCCAATATGTTATACAGTACACTTATCATAATTTGGTTGTGATCCAGAGAGGTTAGAAAAAGTATCTAGATCCTCTATGTGGAGGGAACCAAATTGTGGATTTAAAAGAAAACATGAATCATCAGCGTACAATGACAGCTTTGTTTTTAAGCCCTGGATTTGTAGCCCCTTGATATTATTGCTAGATCTGATTTTAATAACCAACCTTGTTTTGAGTGAGAAAGTTACAGACACACAAATATCATACCCCCAAGAGATGCTAACCTCTCACCATTAAAATAACAGGGAAGGTTAGCATCTCTTGGGGGTATGATATAAAATGCTAACCTTCCCTGTTATTTTAATGGTGAGAGGTTAGCATCTCTTGGGGGTATGATATTTGTGTGTCTGTAACTTCTCACTCACCATTACAATAACAGGGAAGGTTAGCATTTTATATCATACCCAAGAGATGCTAACCTCTCACCATTACAATAACAGGGAAGGTTAGCATTTATATCATACCCCAAGAGATGCTAACCTCTCACCATTACAATAAACAGGAAGGTTAGCATTTTTTGGGGGGTGACTAAAACTTTTGGTCCCTTAAAATGGGGGAATATGTGCAAAAAGTGCTGTTATTTCTAAACTGTTCACTCGATATGGATGAAAATACCTTCAAATTAAAGCTGACAGTCTGAACTTTAAAGTCATAGTCATTGTATAATTTCAAATCTAGTGCTGAAGTACAGGGCCAAAATAACAACTGTCACTGTCCCAATACTTTTGGAGCTCACTGTATATGTTATTGGATTACTTTAGGGATTCTAGATGTCATTCTATGGGTAAGATAACTTTCCTACAGGGTAAAACCTAGACATAGGCAGTGTTTATATGTCAGTTCCTGATAGAGTATGCATACCTCAAAGGTTTTAATCACACCTGCTGCATCCGAGAACCACATTTTCATGAGTCAGCATGGCTCCCTTAGGGTCACCTGAAACCGACAACTAAATATTTGGAGGGTGTTCACATGATATACAAGACAGACAGACAGACAGACAGGACAGACAGACAGACACACACAACACACACACACACACACACACACACACACACACACACACACACACACACACACACACACACACACACACACACACACACACACCACACACACACACACAACACACACACACACACACACACACAGACACACACAGACACACAGACACACAGACAGACAGACAGACAGACAGACAGACAGACAGACAGACACACGCGTACGAACGCACGCACACGCACACGCACACGCACACGCACACACACACACGGTCAACCTGTAGTTCCACTGGTAAAACATATGATGCTGAGGTCCTCCGGCTTTGGTGGCTGTAGGGGAAGCAAAAACACACATTTATTGTAGTATGTCTACATACAATGTTGGCAGAAAATAACTATTTTGAAATCAAAAGCAGTTGGCTTAAATAGAGCTAAATATATCTTCGATTTTTTTTTTAGACTGGATAATAAATATACAAGTAACATATTGTATGAATTGTACTTACAACTGGCTTGTGTAGATGGTCCTTCCCCAGAGCCTAAAAAATATTTAGGATTCAATTAATTGATCAAAAACAGTTTTTCGGCAATGTTTGAAAAGAGGACAGCATTTGCTCTACATTGGGCATGGCCACTGAAATACTAGGGACTAGTACTTGCTTAACTACCCTATAGCATTGTTTARCAAACCTCTTCTTGAGTACTCTCAGCCAGTTCCACAAATTGTATGCATTTCAGCATTGTCTTACATTGCGCTGGTGTAAGACTATGGCATTTCAGTACAAGCACACTTGATTAAACTCCTCAACTAATAACCATGTACTTCATTAGTTGAGGTGTGCTTTAAATGGAAATGGTCAAATAAGTGGAACTGAGTAGAAGGATGTGAGGAGGGATTTGCAAAACACTGCCCTAGAGAGTAGCGATTACCACTATAACTTTCTTGACCCATTACAGTTGGGACCTCATTAAGAAAATACAGGATTAGAGATAAGACAGCTTAAGTWGGCAATGTAAGTCCTGCAGTATTATCCCCCAAATGGTTGTTAGGAGTTGGGAATGTAAAGCTGATCCTATCTATGATTAAGGTCAATTTGTTCTCGGAGCATGGGTAAAATACAGCTGGACTTATCATAGACCCTTGAGGAACCCCTCGGGAGCAACAGGCTTCGACCTGATGAAGACCCCAAGGGTCGAAAAGCTATTCTAATACAACTTGGAAGCATAGATTAAAGTGTGCAGTCTTTCTTTCTTTACTTAACAAATACTTTGTTCCCCAGCACCTGCTCAAAGTCATTGAAAGTGTGTAAATGCTTATTTTCTCATACATCCCTATATGGTGTCATACAGTACAGTACCTCCACTTCCTTCAGGGACAGAATGTCCACCCCACACTTTGCGCCCCGTGCGGTCAGCTCGGTGTCAAAGGCATCCATGAGGATAATGGTTTTGAGGTCAGGCGTCTCTCCCTTCTCACAGTTTTCCAGCAGTGTCTCGGCTTTATTCTGTTTGTCACACAGCACTGTGCAGATGTCCGCTGAAATCACAAACAATCAGTTGAAAATGTGGCAGCTGGAACATGTACGTACAGTGGGTATTCACCCCCCTTGGATGTTTATACATTTTGTTGCGTTACAAAGTGGGATTGAAATTAATGAAATTATTATTTTTTTGACATTGACCTACACAAAATACTATGTAATGACAAAAATTATAATAAAAATAAAACACTAATATAGCTTGATTAGTATAATTATCCCCTGAGTTAATATACTGTTGTTAGAAACACCTTTGGATTGTGCAATATTTGCCCATTATTCTTTTCAAAATTCTTCAAGCTCTGTTAGTCTTGCCTTAGATTTTCAAGCAGATTTAAGTCAAAACTGTAACTTGGCCACTCAAGAATAGTCACTGTCTTCTTGGTAAGCAACTCCAGTGTAGATGTGGCCTTGCATTATAGGTTATTGTCCTACTCAAAGATGAATTCCTCTCCCAGTTTCTGGTGTAAAGCAGACTGAATCAAGTTTTCCTCTAGGATTTTGCCTGTGCTTAGCTAAATCCCATTTCGTTTCAGTTATTGCCAACGATGGTGACAGGTGTGCTCCATAATGAGCAGCTGGTGAACTAGAAGCCGGAGTGGGAGCATACACGACAGTAAGCATTTCAGTGTAAGGTCTACTACACCTGTTGTATTCGGCGCATGTGACAAATACAATTTTCATTTTTACCCATCTACCAATAGGTGCCGTTCTTTGTGAGGCTTTGGGAAAACCTCCCTGGTCTTTGTGGTTGAATCTGTGTTAGAAATTCAGTGCTCGACTGAGGGACCTTGCAGATAATTGTATGTGTGGGGCATAAAGAAGAGGTAGTCATTCACAAATCATGTTAAACACTATTATTGCCTACAGAGGGAGTACATMAAACTTATGTGACTTGTGTGGCACATTTTTACTTATTTAGACTTGCCATAATGAAGGGGTTGAATACTTATTGAATCAAGGCATTTCAGCTTTTTATTTTTTATTAATTTGTACGCATGCGTGCATGTATGTATTCATACTGGGTTGCAACAGGTCCATGCATCTTGATTTTGCCAAATGTGGCACAACCCTTTTGCCACATTCTTTATAGCATTACATTTGTTTATAAATTATTTCTAAAGCATCTATGTGAGCGTTATAAAGGGTTTATGAAGGCTTGCACTATACTAGCAGTGGCATAGAGGGGAGGAGGTGGAGTTACCAAGTGAGAGAGGAAAAATAAGAAGAAGATTAGTCAAGGTAAAATATAGTGGACTCGGGAACAAGCCTTGTGGAACCCCTAGGGAATGACAGGCCTAAACCTGTCCTCATTAACACTGTTAATGAAGTGCAGTACATGGTGGAGAAGGCCCAATTACCTTTCTTAATAATGAACTCCAGTGCCTCATGTCCCAGGGTGTCGTACAGGGGCACCGCCACCATGGAATAGGTGTAGCAGGCCAGCTCACTGATGATCCACTGGACCAAAGAACAAGCAGGGAGCAATAATAAGCCGTAAGGATCAATGTTCAATGGACAGCACAGCTCATGTGTTGCCCATTTCGAATACAATACCAATTCGGATTTTTCAAACAGTTCAATAACTGCAACTTCTGTATGTATCAATATGACAGTGATAGATGAAATATACTCAACCTAGAAAAAATGTCTCACCTCTGGTCTGTTCTGAGCAAAGATTCCAATGAAGGTATCAGGGGTCGGCTTCAGGCCCCTGTGGATCAGCCCTGACCCAAGGTACTCAGCCCGATTGGACACCTGCGGTGGAAGGCATTACATAAAAGGTCTAAAGTCAAGGATGTTAGGGTCTCTATACATACAGAGCTGGATCAAATGCACGAAAAATGCACTACGCATCCGTCTGTCCATCAAAAGTTCTAATTACGGACAAGTCACTGTCATGTCTACCTCTGATAAAGCAATAACAAGCCTCCCAGTAAAGCAATAACAACAATCAAACAACCCAGAAAAGCGCTAAAAATGWACGTATGTATTATTAACATTAACATATGTAGCCTAAGAAACAAGGTTCATGAAATCGATAACTTGCTAGAAACAGAATCCATTCATATACTGGCTATCTCTGAAACTCAGTTAGATAATTATTTTGATGATACAGTGGTAGCAATATATGGTTATAACATCAACAGAAGAGACAGGGATGCCAATGGGGGAGGTGTTGCTGTTTATATTCAGTCATATTCCTGTAAAGCTTAGAGAGGATTTCATGTCAAATGCTGTTGAAGTAATATGGCTACAGATTYGTTCACCTAAAGCCTATACTTGTGGGAAGTTGCTATAGACCACCAAGTGCTAACAGTCAGTATCTGTGAAATCTGTGAAATGCTTGATAATGTATGTGATATCAACAGAGACGTGTACTTTCTGGGTGACAAATATTGACTGGCTTTCATCAAGCTGTCTACTCAAGAAAAAGCTTCAAACTGTAACCAGTGCCTCCAACCTGGTTCAGGTTATTAATCAATCTACCAGGGTATTTACAAACAGCACAGTAATGAAATCATCCATGTATATTAATCACATCTTTACTAATGCTGCAGAAATTTGTTCTAAAGCAGTATCCACATCCTTTGGATGTAGTGATCATAATATTGTAGCCATATCTAGGCATATCTAGAGTATGGCATTCCCCAAGGAAGTTTTCTAGGCCCTTCACTTTTTTTCAATCTTTACTAATGACCGGCCACTGGCACTGAGTAAAGGCTGTGTATATATGTATGCTGATAACACAACATTATACACGTCAGCTACCACAGCAAGTGAAATCACTGCATTCCTTAACAAAGACATGCAGTCTTTGGTGGCAAGTAACAAGCTACTACTAAATATTTAAAAAACTAAAAGTTTTGTATTTTGGACAGACAATTCACTAAACTCTAACCCTCATCTAAATCTTGTAATGAATAATGTGGAAATTGAGCAAGTTGAGGAGACTAAACGGCTTGGTGTCACCCTGAATTGTAAACTGTCATTTTCAAAACATATTGATGCAACGGTAGCTAAGATGGGGAGAGGTCTGTCCACAATAAAGCGCTGCTATGCTTTCTTGACATTGCTATCATCAAAACAAGTCCTATAGGCCCTAGTTTTGTCGCACCTGGACTACTGCTCAGTCATATGGTCAAGTGCCACAAAGAGAGACATAGGCAAACAACAGTTGGCCCAGAACAGAGCAGCAAGGCTAGCCCTTAAATGTATGCGGAGAGCTAATATCAATGCCATGCATGTCAATCTCTCCTGGCTCAAAGTAGAGGAAAGATTGACTGCATCACTACTTGTCTTTTTTGCCTCTTTTACGCTGCTACTACTGTCTGTTATTATCTATGCATTGTCACTTTAATAACTCTACCTACATGTACATATTACCTCAATTACCTCGACTAACCGGTGCCCCCACACATTGACTCTGTACCAGTAACCTCTGTATGTAGCCTCGCTATTGCTATTTTACTGCTGCTGTTTAATTATTTGTTACTTTTATTTGTTACTTTTTAAAGATATTTTTCTTAAAACTGCGTTGTTGGTTAATTAAGGGCTTATAAGTAAGCATTTCAATGTAAGGTCTACACCTCGGTGCATGTGACTAATAAAATTTGATTTGTGAGAGGTATTGACATGTTGAAAGCACCGAGCTGTCTGTTCAAATGACTAGCACACAGCTCAGACACCCATGCATACCCCACAAGACATGACACAAGGGGTTTCTTCACTGTCCCCAAGTCCAGAACAGACTCTGGGAAACGCACAGTACAACACAGAGCCATGACTACATATAGTGTAACTCTATTCCACATCAAGTAACTCATGCATGCAGTAAAATCAGGTTTAAAAAAACAGATAAAACTACACTTTATGGAACAAAGCAGACTGTGAAGAGACACTCACAGGTTCACACGCATACGCAAACACGCTAGCACACGCTCTCTACAAAGTTTGGAGTCACTTAGAAATTTCTAGTCTCAACGTCAACAGTGAAGAGGCGACTCCAGGATGCTGGCCTTCTAGGCAGAGTTCCTCTGTCCAGTGTCTATGTTATTTTGCCCATCTTAATCTTTTATTTTTATTGGCCAGTCTGAGATATGGCTTTTTCTTTGCAACTCTGCCTAGAAGGCCAGCATCCCAGAGTCACCGCATCCCAGAGTCACCTCTTCACTGTTGCGGGTACTATTTAATGAAGCTGCCAGTTGAGGACTTGTGAGGCATCTGTTTCTCAAACTAGACACTCTAATGTACTTGTCCTCTTGCTCAGTTGTGCACCGGGGCCTCCCACTCCTCTTTCTATTCTGGTTAGAGACAGTTTGCGCTGTTCTGTGAAGGGAGTAGTACACAGCGTTGTACCAGATCTTCAGTTTCTTGGCAATTTCTCACATGGAATAGCCTTAATTTCTCAGAACAAGAATAGACTGATGAGTTTCAGAAGAAAGTGCTTTATTTCTAGCCATTTTGAGCCTGTAATCGAACCCACAAATGCTGATGCTCCAGACACTCAACTAGTCTAAAGAAGGCCAAGAAGCAGGTTTTATTGATGCTTTAATCAGCACAATAGTGCTGTGCTAACATAATTGCAAAAGGGTTTTCTAATGATCAACTAGCCTTTTAAAATGATTAACTTTGATTAGCTAACACAATGTGCTATTGGAACACAGGAGTGATGGTTGCTGATAATGGGCCTCTGTACGRCTATGTAGATATTCCATAAAAAWTKTGCCGTTTCCAGCTACAATAGTCATTTACAACATTAACAATGTCTACACTGTATTTCTGATCAATTTYTTGTTATTTTAATGGACAAYAWWWTMWGCTTTTCTTTCAAAAACAAGGACATTTCTAAGTGACCCCAAACTTTTGAACGGTAGTGTACATTGTAATATTGTTATATGGTGGTATTATAAATGTTATATTGTAGATATGTAGTGGTGTAATAATGTTATATGATGTAAGGTTTTTTGTGTGATGTACGTGCCTTAATGTGTTAGGACAGGACCTAACACATTGGGATACCAAATAAATACACATACAAACACAAATGAATGTAAAAGCATGAACCCCTTAGAAAAGCCATTGGCTCATMCCATATTTTTTCCAAAATGTTGTATAGAAAATATTTTCTGAATTCAGACCCAGAGAAATGCTGGCCAATGTAAGTAGTATCAGTGATAGTGTCATACCTGTTTGTATTTCAGCCACTGGTARGGTTGCCCTGGTTTCCTGTAGCCTAGACAGGGTCCATTACCTGTAAAGGAGATATGGATTTGACCTTGCTACCCTCAGTCAGACATGAATACTACTATGTATTCTAATGTTGATTCCCAAAAACCTCTCTCTTATTCTTAGTGCAGACACAAGATATATGTGACAGGAGATATGGTGGTGACCTGAGACTTGTAGTCCCCTCTGGAAAACTTCATACAGTGTTCTGGCGTCGTCATGAAAATACGACATCAGGTTGTCATCTTCCTGCAGGYCACTTTTCCTCGCTCCATCCTGGATATGAGGGAGAGCAATGACATATAAGGGAAGACGCATTGGAAAGCAACGAGGAAAATTGCAATTGGAATCTGTTTATGACTTCCTGATTTGACTGAATTGAAATGGAATTGACCCTCAACCATGTGATCCAATCCTCTCAGGAGTGCCGATGGTGTAGGTAGAGGCTAGGGGTCAATTTGGAATTCAGCCGGAGAGTGTCCTTACCTTGACTCCTACGGTCTGGCAGTTGAGGTCTGCAGGCATAGTGAGGGGTTTAGGCCTGGTGTTGAGGTAGACCAGGGCAGCCCCCATCAAGGCAAACAGGGAGACGATGGCCGAGGTGGGCAGAGGGCTAAACAGGAAGTTGAYGAGGAAGTCCATGTTCAAATCTGACGAGAGAGAGGAAGTGCTGTTACCAATACACAATATTAACACTATTACTTGTATACACTTCTATTGGCGGTAGGTAGCCTAGCGGTTAAGAGTGTCGGGCCAGTAATCGAAATGTTGTGGGTTCGAATCCTGAGCRGACTAGGTGAAATATCTGTCAATGTGTCCAAATAAATGGGGATACTTAATAAATACAAACACATACAAAAAGCGAAGGCACTTAAKCCTAATTGCTCATGTCTGGTAAATGACTCAAATGTACATATTGTATTGTCTAGCTGAGATATGTAGTGATTTCATTGGAATATGACAATTTTATTTTGTGCAGGGTACATGTACATGTATTACATCATGTATGATGTTCAGTACCAGTCAAAAGTTTGGACACACCTACTCATTCAAAAGTTTTTCTTTATTTTTACTATTTTCTACATTGTGGAATAATAGTGAAGACATCAAAACTATGAAATAACACATATGGAATCATGTAGTAACCAACAAAGTGTTAAACAAATCAAAATATGTTTTATATTTGAGATTATTCAAAGTAGCCACCCTTTGCCTTAATGACAGTTTTGCACACTCATGCCATTCTGTCAACCAGCTTCACCTGGAATGATTAGTTCCCACATATGCTGAGCACTTGTTGGCTGCTTTTCCTTCACACTGCGGTCCAACTCATCCCAAACCATCTCAATTGGGTTGAGGTCGGATGATTGTGGAGGCCACTCTCCTTCTTGGTCAAYTAGCCCTTACACAGCCTAGAGATGTGTTGGGTCATTGTCCTGTTMAAAAACAAATGATAGTCCCACTAAGCGCAAACCAGATCTGATGGCATATCGCTGCAGAATACTGTGGTAGCCATGCTGGTTAAGTATTGCTTGAATTCTAAATAAATCACAGACAGTGTCACCAGCAAAGCACCCTCACACCATCACAGCTCCTCCTCCATGCTTCATGGTGGGAACCACACATGCGGAGATCATCCGTTCACCTACTCTGTGTCTCACAAAGACACGGCGGTTGGAACCAAAAATCTCAAATTTGGACTCATCAGACCAAAGGACAGATTTCCACCAGTCTAATGTCCATTGCCCATGTTTATTGGCCCAAGCAAGTCTCTTCTTATTATTGGTGTCCTTTAGTAGTGGTTTCTTTGCAGCAATTCAACCATGAAGGCCTGATTCACWCAGTCTCCTCTGAACAGTTGATGTTGAGATGTGTCTGTTACTTGAACTCTGTGAAGCATTTATTTTGGATGKAATTTCTGAGGCTGGTAACTCTAATAAACGTATCTTCTGCAGCAGAGGTAACTGGGTCTTCCTTTRCTGTGGCGGTCCTCATGACAGCCAGTTTCATCATAGTGCTTGATGGTTTTTCCGATTGCACTTGAAGAAACTTAAAAAGTTKTTGAAATTTCCGCATTGACTGACCTTCATGTCTTAAAGTAATAATGGACTGTTTCTTTTTGATTATTTGAGCTGTTCTTGACATAATATGGACTTTTACCAAATAGGGCTATCTTCTGTATACCACCCATACCTTGTCACAACACAACTGATTGGCTCAAACGCATTAAGAAGGAAAGAAATTAAACAAATTAACTTTTAATAAGGCACACCTGTTAATTSAAATGCATTCCAGGTGACTAGCTCATGAAGCTGGTTGAGAGAATGACAAGAGTGGACAAAGCTGTCATCAAGGCAAAYGGTGGCTACTTTGAAGAATCTCAAATATAAAATGTATTTTGATTCGTTTAACCCTTTTTGGTTACTACATGATTCCATGTGTGTTATTTCAGAGTTTTGGTGTGTCCACACTTTTGACTGGATCTGCATGTGTGTGTGTTACCATTAAATGGGGTCAAAGTCAGTTTATATTACTGTAGTGTTATCTGCAATGACTTTTGCCCCATGTACATTTACTGTCAGAGTAATTCTCAATGTAGTGGTCTACTCMGTATATTGTAGAATGCTGTTTACCTAGGTTTACCCATTTCCGCCATCTCCTTCAATTCAATGCTTGCCTCTAACAATTCTCAATGGCAATATTTGTCTAGTGTGTGGGTGTGTTTGGGGTGTGTTTGTGTGCACGCTTGTGTGTGTATTCAACGCTAACTGTAATTTCAGTAAGAGGAGAAACTAAGGAATAATTAATCGATTTATGCTAACAGATCTGCCCTCTGAAACGCCTGCATAGGGAACAGTGAAAGACATTGATAAGACTTTATGGTCATCTACAGTCCAAAGTCAGAACTTCAAGGGCACTTGGGAGGTCGGACCCACTGGACGCATAAAGATTTGATACTGTTGATAATACCACTGACCATATCTCCAGGAGTATACTCCCCCTCTTGAGATCAAATGTAGAGGGTGTACCACAGGGATCGATATTTGGACCTTCAAATTTATATTCATGATCTGCCAAACGCATCTAAAATGCTTTCTCAGATTCTGTTACCTGATGATACAAGTGTATTTTAATTCGATAGGGGGTAAAAAAACYTCTTCACATAGCATGCCATTTTTGTTCGACTCTATTTCCATCTATTCTCTCTCTATCTATTTGGTCCTTTTACGCATACTACGATTACATAATGCATTACTTGATATCACAGTTTTTCTTAATCTGATCAATGGTCAAAATTGTGCATTGTGGTTAATACTATCCATCTGACATGCCGTTTATGCAAATAAAGGGGCAAATACAAAGACTCGTTTAGCCCATCAACATCACCAGCCAATAAAGTACACCCAGTTTTTAACAGTTTTAACTGTGCAAAACCATATTCAGGACTACATATCTGTATACTCAAACAGTCTAAAACCCTTTAGCTAGGCTAACTCTGCTAACATGTTTTCTTTAAACTTTGTTGAAGCATGTTGCAGTTGAATTCATCATACTGATAGTGTGTCAATACTTAGTCGGACATCTTTAGATCACCATAGAGGGGTTATGCAAATAAAATCTTAACGACATGTTTGTTTGACCAATGTCAACAGTCTAASCCCTACACCTAACAAGCACACAAAACATGACAAGAAGCACTGCCACCCTACCTGTTTTTCTCCCAGGTATCTTTCGGTTTTTCTGCCGTCCTTTACAATTTCACCGTCTGCTCTTTGGGGGCTCCACTCACCGATGACAGGTGTGTGTTTGTGTGTGTGTGTGGGACCAAGCCTCGTCCACTGGTCTGCTTGCTGACACTCGGGCGAGTGAGGAAGTCATAACCAAAGCTCCAATAAAACTGAGCTGAAAGCAAGTGACCTTTGAACCTTGGCCACTATCTTTCAAACTGATAACTGAAAATGAGCAAAGACATCAACGTAAGGCACTACAGAGGGTAGTGCGTACTGCCCAATACATCACTGGGGCCAAGCTTTCTGCTATCCAGGACCTATATACTAGGCGATGTCAGAGGAAGGCAAAAAWAWTTGTCAAAGACTCCAGTCACCCAAGTCATAGACTGTTCTCTCTACTACRGCACMGCAAGCGGTACCGGAGTGCCAAGTCTAGGTCCAAAAGGCTCCTTAACAGCTTCAGACCTCAAACCATAAGACTGCTGAACAATTAATCAAATGGCCACCCGGACTATTTGCATTGACACCACCCCCTTTGTTTTTACACTGCTGCTACTCGCTATTTATTATCTYTGCATAGTCACTTTACCCTTACCTACATGTACAAATGACCTTGACTAACCTGTACCCCCGCACATTGACTCGGTACTGGCACCACCTGTATATAGCCTCATTATTGTTATTTTATTGTGTTACTTTATTTRGATTTTTTWAAACTTTAGTTTATTCAGTAAATATTTTCTGAKCTATATTTTCTTAAAACTGCATTGTTGGTTAAGGGCTTGTGAGTAAGCATTTCACTGTAAGGCCTACACCTGTTGTATTCGGCGCGTGTGACAAATACACATTTATTTGATTTGAATTGGTCATTGGGTGAAAGGTTGTCATCTAGGTGCAGCTTCTAGCCAAYATCTTATCATCCGGCTCCTCACCTTCCCACTCAATTTTTGGTACCATTGCTAATACATTTTTTACAATATGTCGACATAATGTATAAAATTATGCTTTCCCAATAACTGATAACTCACTGGATTGGTCACTAGGTCAAAGGTTGCACAGGCTTCTAGCCAAATTCTTATAATCTCCTCCTCTGTATACTGCTCCTCACTTAACCTTTCTATTCCAATATCTCAACTATCCCAAAATCCATACCTTACTTAATACTCTGTATATGCAACACGTTGTCCTTATCGACTGGGGAAGCAAGGTCATTTACATGTGTTATTGACTTGAAAAATACTTTATAATCTCTCTGTTACGATTGAGCTAATCTTGACACGGTACTGCACTGCCTATGGGTGTTGCGTTTTTGACCTAAAAGGTCAAACTACTGTAAGATTAAACTTCTACTGAAGATTCCATGATAAACTAACAACATTCATGTGATTTTAGTATAAAAATCTTTTGTATTTGGCCAAATTCTGAATAACCTTAGAAAGGGATGTACGTTTCCCACATGGTGTAAGCATTCAATACACGTACCCAGGATAATGCAAGCTACCTCTTTTGATTTAATTATTTATGCTAGCCAGACAGCAATGATGCTATCAATGCATAGCTAGCTATGCTAGGTGGATCAGGGTTTCTCCAGAAGGACACTAGAATGACTGAGGTTATAGTAGCACTGTTTTGAAATGCTAGTTTATCAGAAGATCCAAGGCAATATGTTCACATATACAATGCCTTCAAAAAGTTTTCACACCCCTTGACTTTTTCTACATTTTGTTGTGTTACAAAGTGGGATTAAAATGTATTTAATTGTAKTTTTTGGTCAACGATCTACACAGCTGCCAAAGGGGTAAATCRCTAAGAGCTTTGCGCATCTGGATTGTACAATATTTGCCCATTTTCTTTAAAAAATGTCTTCAAGCTCTGGCAAGTTGGTTGTTGATCATAGCTAGAAAGCCATTTCCAAGTCTTGGGATCGATTTTCAAGCCGATATAAGTCAGAACTTTAACCAGGCCACTCAGGAACATTCAATGTCGTCTTGGTAAGCAACTCCATTGTAGATTTAGCCTTGTGTTTTAGGTTATTGTCCTGCTGAAAGGTGAATTCGTATCCCAGTGTATGTTGGAAAGAAGACTGAWAAAGGTTTTCATCTAGGATTTTGCCTGTTCTTAGCTGTTTTCTGTTTATTTATATCCRKKAAAACTCCCTAGTCCTTGAAGATGACAAGCACACTCATAACATGATGCAGCCACCACCATGACTGAAAATATGAAGAGTGGTACTCAGTGATGTGTTGCATTGGATTTGCCCAGAACATAACGTTTTGTGTTCAGGACAAAAAGTTAATTTCTTTGACACATTTTCTACAATATTATGTAAGTGCCTAGTTGCAAACAGGATGCATGTTTTTGAATATTTTTATTCTGGACAGGCTTCTTTCTTTTCACTCTGTCATTTAGGTTAGTATTGTGGAGTAACTACAATGTTGTTGATCCATCCTCAGTTTTCTCATATCACAACCACTAAACTCTGTAACTGTTTTAKAATCACAATTGTGCTCATGGTGAAATCCCTAAGCAGTTTCCTTCTTCTTTGGTAACTGAGTTAGGAAGGACGCCTGTATCTTTGTAGTGACTGGGTGTATTGATACACCATCCAAAGTGTAATTAATAACTTTACCATGCTCAAAGGGATTACATTTATTTACACATCTACCAATCAGTGCTCTTCTTTGCGAGGCATTGAAAAACCTCCCTGGTCTTTGTAGTTGAATCTGTTTTAGAAATGCATTACCCCGATTGAGGGTCCTTACAGATAATTGTATGTGTGGGATAGAGAGATGGGGTTGTCAGTCAAAAATCATGTTAAACACTTATTAAGTGATTTGTTAAGCACATTCTTACTCCTGAACTTATTTAGGCTTTCCATAACAAAGGGGTTGAATACTTTTTGACTCAAGACATATCAGCTTTTAATTTTGTATTAATTTCGAACGTTTTCTACAAACAAAATTCCCTTTTGACATTATGAGATATTGTGTATAAATCAGTGACTCTAAATCTCAATTAATACATTTTAAATCCAGGCTGTAACACAACACAACGCAAAGGGGTGTGAATACTTTCTGAAGGCAATGTATAAGCTACTTACCATCATCAACACTAGGAAATTCTCGATTCTAGTGRTAGCTAAACAGGACAGTGTTCATGGTGGGAAATCTGTGGGGATTAAGGCACACCTACTTCAATCAGCATCACCTGTATTCTGTTATATTCACCTTTGGTCGTTAGCACATGGTTAACACATCGTTAGTGCGACACAGCATGACCCTGGAAACACAATAGTTGTCACCCTCGTCATCAGTACAGGAAGTGCCACCATGATAATTGATTCCTAGGTTAATTAAAAGGCGGAGGCTGCACTAACTGATCGAGCTGTCCCATCCCGCCACCCAGGATGCCTCTTCCCTATAGCTAAAAATCCTTCAGAATCAGAGTGTTTAATAGTCACATGTACAGGGTTGCAGGTGTGATTTCAGGATACAGTGGAAGCTGCAACATGCAGGATTAAGTGAAATAAAATAAAATAAAATAATGAAAATGGTAAAACAACAACAATATAAATATCACTATATACACTTAACAAAAATATGTCTTAATTTTCACATGCACAGAAAGCTTATTTCTCTCAAATTTAGTGCACAAATTTGTTTACATCCCTGTTAGTGAGCCAAGATAATCCATCCACCTGACAGGTGTGATTAAACAGCAGGATCATTACACTCGTGCACCTTTTGCTGGGGACAATAAAAGGCCACTCCAAAATGTGCTGTTCTGTCACACAACACAATGCCAGAGATGTCTCAAGTTTTGAGGGAGCGTGCAATTASCATGCTGACTGAAGGAATGTCCACCAGAGCTGTTGCCAGAGAATGTAATGCTAATTTCTCTACCAGAAGCTGCCTCCAACGTTGTTGAAGATAATTTGGCAGTACGTCCAACTGGCTTCACAACCGCAGGCCACYTGTATAGAGTTGCGTGGGCGAGCGGTTTGATGATGTCAARGTTGTGAACAGAGTGCCCCATGGTGGGGTTATGGTATAAGCAGGCATAAGCTATGGACAATGAACACAACTGCATTTTATTGATGGCAATTTMAATTCACAGAGATACCATGACGAGYTCCTGAGGCCCATTGCCGTGCCATTCATCCGCCGCCATCACCTCATGTTTCAGCATGATAATGCACATATCTCAAGGATCTGTCCACAATTCTTTGAATCTGAAAATGTCCCAGTTCTTCCATGGCCTGCATACTCACCAGATATGCCACCCATTGAGCATGTTTGGGATGCTCTGGATTGACYTGTACAACAGCGTGTTCCAGTTCCTGCCAATATCCAGTAACTTCGCACAGCCTTTGAAGAGGAGTGGGACAACATTAAACTGGCCACAATCAACAGCCTGATGAKKTCTATGTGAAGGAGATATGTCGCGCTGCATGAGGCAAATGGTGGTCACACCAGATACTGACTGGTTTTCTGATACACACCTCTACCTTTTATTTTACATATCTGTGTGACRAACKGATGCACATCTGTATTCCAGGTCATGTGAAATCCATAGATTAGGGCCTAATGAATTTATTTATATTGACTGATTTCCTTATATGAACTGTAACTCAGTAAAATCTTTGAAATTGTTGCATGTTGTGTTCATATGTTTGTTCAGTATACATCATAACTGTACAGTGATGAATAAATAATTGTCCATRGGGTTGGAGGCTGAGTAAAGACTGTTCAGGGCAGAGCAAAGGCCAYCCCGGGGCCGTATGCGGCCTGCTACCTGATTCAATACGGCCCGRGGAATCATGCTCAGATCACATAAAGTATTTGTGATAATAAAGTTTAGAAAGACGTATTTGTTATTCAAATTAAAAGCCCAATGAATTCTCGCCTTTGTGTAATGATWTAACTCCCACCGCTTGTGGGACATTTATTTTGAAGGCACGTATAAATAAGAACTGCACGAGGACAGACAGTGACTGACAGGCTGACACACACGTCACAGTTACGGAAAGTAGCTAGCTCGAAATTGCGCAAAAATTTGTTTTTCAAAGATTTCAAAGAAAAGGAAAATAGACAATGCAATGTAGGGTGTTCCAGCAAGAGTGGACATCAAAATATTTATTTATTGAGGTATCTGGGAAAGCTGTGTGCTTAGTGTGCAAAGAGAGCATCGCCGTCTTGAAAGACTACAACTTGTCCCGACACTTACAGATGAAGCATGTAGAGAAATATAGGAATATGTATTCTGAGCAGAGGGCAAGTGCATCGAAAGAGTTGCTTTCTCAGTTGCAAAAGCAGCAAGGACTTTTCACAAAACTGCATTCAGCAAACGACGGAATTGCGAACGCTAGCTATGTACTGTCCCACAAAATTGCTAAACATAGCAAGCCATTCGCTGAGGGCGAATTCATTAAATAATGTTTAATTGACTATGCAGCAATACTTTGCCCCGACAAGAAAGAGCTGTTTGAAAACGTTTCCCTGTCAAGACGAACAGTGACACGGCGTATTGAGGACATCGCAGAGAATATGGAACAACAGTTGAAAGACAAGGTAAAGGATTTCACCTATTTCTCCTTCGGCCCTGGATGAGATTAGTGATGCACGTTGACATGGCGCCAGTTGATATTCTTACGAGACATAACCCAGATTTTGAAATTACAGAGGAGCTTGCTTCAGTGCAGTCGATTGAAGAGCACAACCACGATTTATTGGAGGAGGTTACTTAGTGTGTTGCGAAGCTGGGATTGAGTTTTGAAAGGTTATCAGTATACCCACTTGATGGGTGCCCAAACTTGACAGGAAACACATTGGTCTTTTGAAAAGGATACAAGATCAAGTAGCTGAGCTGAACCCAGATCAGAAAATTATTTCCTGCATTGCATTATGCATCAGGAGTGCTCTGTAAAATGTGTTCTGAAAATGAGCCATGTTGTGGATACAGTCACTAAAGTGGTAAACTTCATAAGAGCAAAATTTTAAACCACAGGCAGTTTGTCTCACTGTTGGAAGAGACAGAGTGCAGATCTCCCCTACCACACAAACGTGAGATGTCTGAGTTTGGGGAAGGTGCTAAAAGGGTGTGACCTGAAGTCGAATAAGCTATGTTTTTGCAAATAAAGGAAAATATGTGGATTTCCTCAACTGCAAGATAAAGAATGGTTGGCTGATTTTGCCTTCACCGTGGACACCATGGTCCTCATGAATGAACTGAATTCCAAACTACAAGGGAAGGGCCTTTTTCAATCAGATGTACAGCCTTGTCAAGCCTTCAAGGGAAAATTACTCCTCCTGACCGCCAAGTAGAAGCCAACAATCTCACCCACCTTCCCGACACTACTAGTCTGTTCCTATAGATGACCAGCAGGAGAAGTATACATCGCTGCTGCGTGCTTTGAACTGTGAGGATTTCAAAGTGTTGGAAATTAACATGCTGTTGGTTTCCTCTCCTTTCACCTTCGAATGTGGATTACATCCCACTGACCTGAAACTTGAGTTTATCTATCTCAGTCTGATGCATGATTGGAGAACTATTCAAAACAATGTCACTGACAAGGTTCTATGCATCTCTCGATGAACAAAACTTTCCAAAGTTTAGGAGTCATGCTCAGAAGCTGTTTGCACTGTTTGGGTCAACTTATGTATGTGAACAGACATTTTCAGTGATGAAATATAACAAGTTAAGGCACAGATCATCTCTTACTGACTCTCACCTCTCAGCAATCCTGCACATAGTTTCAGAAACTATACCTGACTTCACTGCTCTAGTCAATGTCCATCAGAGACTTCACTCCTCACACTGATTGAGTAGTTTAAATGTAATGTTGAGCTCTCTCTCTTTCTTGTGTTTTTGTGCATACCTGTTAACAAGAGTTCTGTCCGTGGTGCTGAATGCAGTGTACTTTTCCCTCCGTGTAGTTCATTGCCTGTTTAATAATGAAAATACCTACCAAAAGGAGAACATGGATGTGGTTTATTTCTGTGCATGTTAAAAAAGTTAAATAAGTAGCATATCTGGACATGTGTCACGTTCCTGACCTGTTTTCTCTTGTTTTGTATGTGTTTAGTTGGTCAGGGCGTGAGTTGGGATGGGCAGTCTGTGTTGTCTGTTCTATGTGGTAGTGTGATTGTTAATTAGCCTTATATGGTTCTCAATCAGGGACAGGTGTTATTCATTTCCTCTGATTGAGAATCATATATAGGTAGGCTGTTTTACACTGTTAGTTTGTGGGTGATTGTCTTCCATGTCTGTATGTTATTCGTACCACACGGGACTGTTTCGGTTTGTTTGTAGTCTGTACCTGTTCATGCGTTCTTCGTGTATATGTAAGTTCTTATGTTTAGGTCAGTCTATGTCGTTTTGTTATTTTGTATCATTCAAGTGTAGATCGTGTCAGTGTTCGTCTTCATTTAATAAATTCATTATGACTGCATGCCTCGATGCGTATTGGTCCGACCCATGCTTCTCCTCTTCAGACGAAGAGGAGGAGAGCAGCCTTACAGAATCACCCACCAACAAAGGATCAAGCAACGAGGGAAAAAGCAGCAACTACAAAC
>NC_036858.1:17736207-17743850 GCF_002910315.2 Salvelinus sp. IW2-2015
GACACGGCGTATTGAGGACATCGCAGAGAATATGGAACAACAGTTGAAAGACAAGGTAAAGGATTTCACCTATTTCTCCTTGGCCCTGGATGAGATTAGTGATGCACGTGACATGGCGCAGTTGATATTCTTACGAGACATAACCCCAGATTTTGAAATTACAGAGGAGCTTGCTTCAGTGCAGTCGATTGAAGAGCACAACCACCGATTTATTGGAGGAGGTTACTTAGTGTGTTGCGAAGCTGGGATTGAGTTTTGAAAGGTTATCCAGTATACCCACTGATGGGTGCCCAAACTTGACAGGAAAACACATTGGTCTTTTGAAAAGGATACAAGATCAAGTAGCTGAGCTGAACCCAGATCAGAAAATTATTTTCCTGCATTGCATTATGCATCAGGAGGTGCTCTGTAAATGTGTTCTGAAAATGAGCCATGTTGTGGATACAGTCACTAAAGTGGTAAACTTCATAAGAGCAAAATCTTTAAACCACAGGCAGTTTGTCTCACTGTTGGAAGAGACAGAGTGCAGATCTCCCCTACCACACAAARGTGAGATGTCTGAGTTTGGGGAAGGTGCTTAAAAGGGTGTGGGACCTGAAGTCGAATAAGCTATGTTTTTGCAAATGAAAGGAAAATATGTGGATTTCCCTCAACTGCAAGATAAAGAATGGTTGGCTGATTTTGCCTTCACCGTGGACACCATGGTCCTCATGAATGAACTGAATTCCAAACTACAAGGGAAGGGCCTTTTTTCACATCAGATGTACAGCCTTGTCAAAGCCTTCAAGGGAAAATTACTCCTCCTGACCCGCCAAGTAGAAGCCAACAATCTCACCCACCTTCCCGACACTACTAGTCTGGTCCCTATAAGATGACCAGCAGGAGAAGTATACATCGCTGCTGCGTGCTTTGAACGGTGAGGATTTCAAAGTGTTGGAAAATTACATGCTGTTGGTTTCCTCTCCTTTCACCTTCAATGTGGATTACAATCCCACTGACCTGCAACTTGAGTTTATCTATCTTCAGTCTGATGCAGTGATTGGAGAACTATTCAAAACAATGTCACTGACAAGGTTCTATGCATCTCTCGATGAACAAAACTTTCCAAAGTTTAGGAGTCATGCTCAGAAGGTGTTTGCACTGTTTGGGTCAACCTATGTATGTGAACAGACATTTTCAGTGATGAAATATAACAAGTCAAGGCACAGATCATCTCTTACTGACTCTCACCTCTCAGCAATCCTGCACATAGTTTCAGAAACTATACCTGACTTCACTGCTCTAGTCAATGCCCATCAGAGACTTCACTCCTCACACTGATTGAGTAGTTTAAATGTAATGTTGAGCTCTCTCTCTTTCTTGTGTTTTTGTGCGTACTCGTTAACAAGAGTGCCGAAAGGAGGACGGCCTTATACCTGTGTCAATATGCTTGTAGCAGTTATCGAGAGTAGAATTTCCTGGAGTTAGACAGTCGATGTGTTGGTAATAATTTGGGAGCACGGTTCTCCAATTACTTTTCTTAAAGTCCCCCGCAACAATGAACGCTGCCTCCAGGAATGCGGTCTCCAGTTTTTTCAGGATCCAATGGAGATCGTTGAGAGATTTTTGGTGTCGGCTTGGGGCGGGATGTGCACAACCATGGCGATAATCCCTGAGAACTCTCTCAGAAAATAAAATGGGTGACATTTAATGACCAAGTATTCCAAGTCGGGACAGAAGAAGCTCGCAAGTTCCTGTACGTTTCCTCTGTGTTGTAGGTCATAAAGCAGAGTCTACTACCTTTGCTCTTGCCAGAAAGAGCCCGCCTCCTATCCGCTCGAAAAACTGTAAAACCTGATGGTTGTATATAATCTGTTTGGATATTGGAGGAAAGCCAAGTCTCAGAAAAACTAAATATGTTCCAGAATCTGATGTCTCTCTGGAAGGAGATCCTCGCTCTGAGTTCGTTGACTTTGTTAATTAATGATTGAACATTGGCGAGTAGTATGCTCGGTAATGGAGGACGGGTCGCCAGCGTCTTAATCTCACTAAGACCCTGCCACGTCTGCCTCTGTCGGCGTCTTCGCTTCCTACTCTCTGGCAGGACTCCCAAGTAGATCGGCGCCTCACTGAAGAAACTATGTAGCAATGCACGGATGAAAAACATTTTAGAAAAACACTAGAAAACATGCTGAAAATTGTAGAATCCTGCAATGTTTTATCGGAGTGAGAGGTGCCCTCTGTCGGCGCCATCTTAACCATTTTACAATGTTCTGCATGATGTTACTTTGCGCACACACACATTTATTTTTACTTAGCTGCTGCTCCCCCTCCACCTCCCTTCACATTTATCACTTTATACTCACCCTCTTCCCACACCTTCCTATCAACGACATATGATCGTCATGACGTACCTCTATACGTCATATTTTTTAACAGCTGAAATAAAAACCGGGGTACCGTCCGACGATATAGAAGAAGCTCGCAAGTTCCTGTACGTTTCCTCTGTGTTGTTGTGTGTGTTGTTGTTAAAGTCACCAAAAATGTGAATATTATCTGCCATGACTACAAGGTCCGATAGGTATTCGGGGAACTGAATACGGCCCAGGAGGCATGTAAACAGTAGCTCTAAAAAGTGATTGAAGCTCAAAAGACGTGATTGAAGCTCAAAAGACAAAAACGCATTCATTTATTTTTTTGTAAATTGAAATTTGCTATCGTAAATGTTAGCAACACCTCCGCCTTTGCGGGATGCGCGGGGATATGGTCACTAGTGTAACCAGGAGGTGAGGCCTCATTTAACACAGTAAATTCATCCGGTTTAAGCCATGTTCCAGTCAGGCAAAATCACATCAAGATTATGATCAGTGATTCGTTCATTGACTATAATATAACTGCCTTGGAAGTGAGGGATCTAACATTAAGTAGCCCTAATTTGAGATGTGAGATATCACAATCTCTTTCAATAATGACAGGAATGGAGGTTGTCTTTATTCTAGTGAGATTGCTAAAGCGACCACGTCCATGTTTAGTTTTGCCCAACCTAGATTGAGGCACAGACACGGTCTCAATGGGGATTGAAGGGGGTTCACCTAGGGGTCATGATAGGGGCTGTACCAAATGTTTGATGTATTATAATAATTGATTATGCTTATGTTTTATTAATAGAAAGGGAGGGGTTATAAGACCCTCCTTACATGTATAGAGTCCTAGACTACAGATTAACAATATATATATATACATTATGAGGTTTAATATTGTTTCACAGTACTTTTCTAGGCTCTCTGCCTCTTATGAAGAAACTGTCTGAGAAATGTGTGACTGTGAAGACAGAACTCTGCAGGGGAGTGTAAGAGATAAGAGATTAGTCAGACATTCCACTATAAATCAACTTGGACATTTACTGCTAAGCTTTTAGATAGCTATTTAAACAAGAGTTTTAGTGTTGAGTAGGCATGGTTTTGGTCTCAGGAGTAGAAGATAATGGCGTAGGCAGTGACATCACTAGGGCTGGACTTCGGGTTTAATAAAATAACTTGGGACCTTTTCTTTGATGCAGAATGTACTCGGAAACATGCGTGCTACGTTCCTGGTGTCAACTTCTGTCTGCAATTGCATTAATAAAGGTTTTTGAATGATTTAATTAAAGATATTGTCATAATGCTTATCCAGAGCGACTTACAGTAGAGTGCATACATTTTATTACATTTTTACATACTGAGACAAGGATAAATTTAGCAGACGCCTTAAGAGCGTCTGCTAAATGACTAAAATGTAAATGTAAAATGTATATTACAAGTACAGCGACTGCAATTAGAAGGCATAATGTTAATGTTACTACTTAGCTTCGGCTGGTGGAGGTCCTGACGAACCATGTCCAGATAAAGCGTCCGAGGTGAAAAAGTTGAATTTAAAAAGTTGAGCGAGGAAAAAAATATAAATATTAAACAGCAATTTAAAAGTAAAACACGTAAAGTTGACAGGTAGCAAAGTAACGTTAGCAACAAACCGCACAGCAGCACGTAAACAAGTCCACAAGTTGTGACCGGATTACTTGGGCTGTAAACCATCAAACCCTGAGGTTGGTGTGTTGTCGGTATGTTTCTTTTGTATTATTATATCATATATTTAACTTATTTTTTCATTAATAATGTAAAATTAACAGCCGTACAGAACTACTCATGTGAAGCCCAGGAGAGCATTAAAACTACAGGAGAGGGCCTTATTTTCACATCAGATGTACGCCTTGCGTTTCCCAAAAGCCCCCCCTTTCCCCCCCCAAAGGGAAAAAATTTACACTCCTTTCCTGACCCGCCAAGTAGAAGCAACAATCTCACCCACCTTCCCGACACTACTAGTCTGTCTCCTATAAGATGCCGCAGCAGGAGAAGTATACATCGCTGCTGCGTGCTTTGAACGTGAGGATT
Organism: Salvelinus sp. IW2-2015; assembly: GCF_002910315.2. Lineage (NCBI taxonomy): Eukaryota > Metazoa > Chordata > Actinopteri > Salmoniformes > Salmonidae > Salvelinus > Salvelinus sp. IW2-2015. Next base: position 17,740,614 of record NC_036858.1, read on the forward strand.
TCAAAGTGTTTGGAAAATTACATGCTGTTGGTTTCCCTCCTTTCACCTTCAATGTGGATTACAATCCCACTGACTTGCAACTTGAGTTTATCTATCTTCAGTCTGATGCAGTGATTGAGAACTATTCAACAATGTCACTGACAAGGTTCTATGCATCTCTCCGATGAACAAAACTTTCCAAAGTTTAGGAGTCATGCTCAGAAGTGTTTTGCACTGTTTGGGTCAACTATGTATGTGAACAGACATTTTCAGTGATGAATTATAACAAGTCAAGGCACAGATCATCTCTACTGACTCTCACCTCTCAGCAATCCTGCACATAGTTTAGAAACTATACCTGACTTCACTGCTCTAGTCAAGTCCATCAGAGACTTCATCCTCACACTGATTGAGTAGTTTAATAGAATGTTGAGCTCTCTCTCTTTCTTGTGTTTTGTGCATTACTCGTTAACAAGGAGTTTCTGTCCGTGGTGCTGAATGCGTGTACTGTTTCCCTCCGTTAGTTCATGTGCCTCTGTTTAATAATGAAAATACTTACCAACGGAGAAACATGGAATGTGGTGATTTCTGTGCATGTTAAAAAGTTAAGATAAGTAGCATATTCTGACATGTGTCAGCGTTCCTAGACTGTTTTCTCTTGTTTTGTAGTGTGTTTAGTTGGTCAGGCGCGTGAGTTGGATGGCAGTCTGTGTTGTCTGTTCTAATGTGGTGTGGTGATTGTTAATTAGCCCTTATATGGTTCTCAATCAGGGACAGGTGTTATCTCATTTCTCTGATTGAGAATCATTATTATGGTATGGCTGTTTTTAACAACTGTTAGGTTGTGGTGATTGTCTTACCATGTCTGTATGTTTATTCGTAACCAGCACGGGAACTTGTTTCGTGTTTGTGTTGTAGTCTTGACGTGTTCATGCGCGTTCCTTCGTGTATATGTAAGTTCTTATTGTTTAGGTCAGTTTATGATCGTTTTGTTATTATTGTATATTCAAGTATAGGATCGTGTCAGTGTCGTCTTCATCTTAAATAAATTCCATTATGAACTTGATGCCTCGATGCGTATTGGTCCGACCCCATGCTTCTCACTCTTCTAAGACGAAGAGCAGGAGAGCAGCTTGACTAGAATCACCACCTGAAACAAAGGATCAAGCAACGAGGGACAAATGCAGCAGACTAAACAAACCGCAGATTAGCGGAATAAGGAAGATTTCTGGACATGTGAGGAAATTGGACGGAAAGTGGGCCCTGGGCGCAAACTGTGAGAAATCTGCCGCTCTCGTGAGTGGTAAGGAGGCAGCGCAACAGCCGGAGTGTGTGGTATGATGGAGGCGGCGACGTAAAGCGAGGCTGGATAGCCCGCGAGTACAACCAACAATTTATTGGGGGGGGGCTAAAAGAAATGTGGCGAAGTCAGGTAGGAGACTGCCCAACATCCCTGGTACTTACAGTGGATGAGCCGCGAGTACGAGGCAGACACGGTTACGGCAGTAGAGCGCACGGTGTCGCCTGTACGTGTGCATAGCCCGGTTGCTGGTACAGTACCAGCTCCTCGTAGATTCTGCCTGGCTAGATTGAGCAGATTGAGCCAATCCTTAAAGCCGGGCTCTAACTATTGATGGCCCTCCCAGTACGTTCTCCTCGGGCCGGCTTACATGCACAGCCTTACGGCTGCTGTTCCCTGGTTCGCCTAACATAAGCCCGGTACGGGTGTATTCCCTCCCTGGCACTGGTCGGGCTAACGGGGAGCATACAACCAGTAAGGTTGTGGCAGGGCTCAGTGCTCAAGGAGCCAGTACGCCTGCACGTGCCGTGTAAATTTCCGGCGGCCTCCCCGCCCCAGCCCAGTACCACCAATGCCTATCACCACGTCACCCAGCGTTTCTTGTGCGTCTCCAGAGCCCAGTTCCATCCTCCACTGCATCTAGCTCCTGTGCGTGTGTGTCTCCAGCCCAGTCACCGACCAGTGCAACAACACGTCACCAGGCTTTCCTGTGCGTCTGCCAGAGCTCCTTTCCTCTCCACGCTCACTGCGCCTGCTGGGTGCGTGTCTCCAGCCCATTACCACCAGTGCCTACACACGCACCGCAGCCTTCCTGTGCGTGTCTCAGAGTCCATGTGCGTGCCTGTGCTGCTCCCCGCACATAGCCTGTGAATGCGGGTCCCCAGCCCTGACCACCAGTTTCCGGCACCGACGCACACAGGCCTAATGTGCGTCTCCAGGGTCCAGTATTGGCCCTGTTCCTTCTCCCCGTACTAGCCTTCAGGTGCGTGTCCCCAGCCCGGTACCACCAGTTCCGGCACCACGCACCAGGCCTACAGTGCGCCTCAGCCGGCCAGAGTCTGCAGTCTGCCCAACGCCGTCTGAGCTGTCCGTCTGCCAAGCGCCGCGCTGCGCCCGTTGCTGCCTTAAGCCTTCAGACCGCCCGTCTGCCTTGAGCCTTCAGAGCCGCGTCTGCCTTGAGCCTTCAAAGCTGCCCGTCTGTCGCAGCCTCAAGCGTCCCCAATCAGGAGCGATAGAGCCGTATCCCGCCAGACGGAGCGCCAGACCGTAACCGCAGACAGGAGCGTAGAAGCCGTCCGCATCAGACAGGAGCCGCTGAGCCGTCCGCAGACAGGAGCCCAGAGCCGTCCGCCAGACAGTGACCGCCGCACAGAGCCGCCCAGAGCCGTCCGCACAGACAGGAGCCGCCAGAGCCGTCCGCCAACAGACCAGGAGCCGCGCAAGAGCCGGTGCCGCCAGAACAGGAGCCGCCAGAGCCGTCCGCAGCAGACAGGAGCCGCCAGAGCCGTTCCGCCAGACAGAGGAGCCGCCAGATGCCGTCCGCCAGACAGGAGCCGCCAGAGCCGTCCGGCTCAGACAGGATGCCGAGCGAGAGCCGTCCGCGCAAAGGAGCCGCGAGAGCCGTCCGCCAGACAGGAGCCGCCAGAGCCGTCCGCCAGACAGGAAGCTCGCCATCCAGCCGCATGACCAGCCAGAGCCGTCATCCAGCCATGACCAGCCAGAGCCGTCATCCGCCGATGACCAGCCAGAGTCCGTCATACCAGTCCATATGACCAGCCAAGAGCCGTCATCCAGTCCATGACCAGCCAGAGCCGTCATCCAGCATGACCAGCCAGAACCGTCATCCAGCCAGACAGCCAGAGCCGTCATCCAGCCATGACCAGCCACAGAACGTCATCCACCAGGATCCGCCAGAGCCGTCATCAGCAGCCAGGATCCGCCAGAGCGGTCATTCTCAG
>NC_036858.1:17743875-17749620 GCF_002910315.2 Salvelinus sp. IW2-2015
AGGAGGAATTCTTGATGCATTAAAGCTTAGTTCAGGAAAACTCAGGGCTGGACCAGCCAGGATCCGCCAGAGCCGTCATCCAGCCAGGATCCGCCCCTCAGTCCGGAGCTGCCCCTCAGTCCGGAGCTGCCCCTCAGTCCGGAGCTGCCCCTCAGTCCGGAGCTGCCTTTAGTCCGGTGCTGCCCCTTAATCCAGTGGGGTTAATTTGGAGGGTGGCCATTTGGAGGAGGCTACTAAAGCGGGTATTGACAATGGTGGAGTGGGGGCCACGTCCCGCACCCGAGCCGCCGCCATGATGGGGCCCACCCCGGACCCTCCCCTTTCTGTGTCAGGCTTTGCGGCCGGAGTCCGCATCTTTGGGGGGGCGGTACTGTCACGCCCTGGCCTTAGTTATCTTTGTTGTCTTTATTATTTTAGTTAGGTCAGGGTGTGACATGGGGAATGTATGTGTTTTTGTAGTGTCTAGGGGTGTTGTATGTGTATGGGGCAGTGTCTAGTGTAGTTGTCTAGGTAAGTCTATGGTTGCCTGAAAGGGTCTCAATCAGAGACAGCTGTCATTCATTGTCTCTGATTGGGAGCCATATTTAAGGCAGCCATAGGCATTAYGTTAATGTGGGTAATTGTCTATGTTGTACGTTTGATGCTTGTGTATGCACTTACGTTGTTAGCTTCACGGTTGTTTGTTGTTTTGTTTAGTTTGTAAGTGTTTAGTTCTTGTTTCATCTTCGTCTAATAAAAGAAGATGTATTTTTCTCACGCTGCGCCTTGGTCCACTCTTTCACCCATAGACGACCGTGACAACATGATTTACCGTAGATATATCTGACAACACAGTCATACACATGATGTATAATCCTGTAGTATGATTCTGGCCCGCGATGGCAAAAATATATTCTAATGTGGCCCTCCATGGAAAATAATTGCCCAGGCCTGGTTTAGGGGGTGTGGGGGAATGACCATAGGGGGAGCAGCATGAAAATTGAGGGAGTGTCGGGACGAGTGAAATAAAAACGATATAAATTATAATAAGAAAATCTATAATATACATATTAACAACTGCAACAGTGATGAATGTCGTTGGGGTGGGGGCAGAGTAAAAGTCAGTTGGGGGGGTGGGGGGGGAAATGTCCATAGGGGGAGCAGTATGTAAGTTAAGTGACCGTTCTAGCAGGGGGAGGGGAGCAGGTTGCCGACTTGTGGTGGCATTCAGCAGCCTGATGGTCTGAGGGTAGAAACTATTGGCCAGTCTTCCAGTTTTTTCCATGATGCTCCTGTACTGTCCCTGTCTGAGTGAATGAAGCGGGGAGAACAGGGCATGGCTTGGGTGGCCACGCAGTCAACCGTCTGTGGCGGTCAAGTTGTCGTACCAGGCTGTTATGCAGCCCAACAGTATGCTCTTGATGGTGCTCTTGATGAACACTGTGGGGGCCCTCGGGGACAGGCCAAATTTCTTCAGAATCCTGAGGTTGAAGAGTCGCTGTTGTGCCTTCATCACCCCAGTGTCTGTGTGGTTAGACCATTTCAGCTTCTCTGCGATGTGTACGCCAAGGAATTTGAAGTTATTGACCATCTCCACGACGGCCACGTTGATTAGGGTGGGGGCGTGTCCAGCCTAGTTCCTCCTGAAGTCCACAATCAGCTCCTTTGTTTTGCTAATTTTGAGGGAGAGGTTGTTTTCCTGGCACCAAGCCATCTGAGTGCCTACCTCCTCCCTGTAGGGTGTCTCGTTGTTGTTGGTAATCAGGCCTACTACTGTTGTGTCGTCAGCGAACTTGATGATGGAGTTGAAACCGTGTGAGGCCAAGCAGTCGTGGGTACACAGGGAATACAGGAGTGGACTGAGAACGCCAGCTTGCGGGGCCCTGTGTTGAGAATCAGTGTCGAGGAGGTAATGTTGCCTACTTTCCCCCACCTGGGGGGGGGCCCATCAGGAAGTTCAGGACCCAGTTGCATAGGGAGGAGTTTAGAGCCAGGGCCGTGAGCTTTGTAATGAGCTTATAGGTCACTATGGTATTGAAAGTGAAGCTGTAGTCGATGAACACACATGCATTCCTTTTGTCCAGGTGGGTAAGGTCAGTGTGCAGTTCAACAGCGATTGCGTTGTCTGTGGATCTGTCACAGCGGTAGGCGAACTGGAGAGGGTCAAGTGTGTCGGGAGGGAGGATGTGATATGGTCTTTGACTAGCCACTTGGAGCCTTGTGTCCGACCTGCTGAATTGCTCCTCTACTTTGTCCCTATACTTGTGTTTCGCCATCTTGATCGATCTGCATAAGTCGTATTTGTAGTGTTTAACCAAACTATTGTCCCCGGTCACCTTTCCCTGTTTATGAGCAGGATCTCTCTCTTTCAGTTTTCCTACAAGGCTGCTATCAATTCATGGTTTTTGATTCAGGATCGTTTTGAAAGACACTTGGTATCACGTCATCTGTGCATCTTTTTATGAATCCGTGACTGAGTAGGTGTATTCATTAATGTTATCTCCAGAGGCGACCCGGGACATATTCCAGTCCACGTGATCAAAACAGTCTTGGAGAGGGAATTCTGATTGGTTGGACCAACGTTCTACAGACCTGATCACCTGAGTTTTTGTTTGTAGGCGGGGAGAAGTTAGGTGGAGTCATGGTCGGATTTGCCGAAAGGAGGACGGGTGATTGCCTTATACCTGTGTCAATATGCTTGTAGCAGTTATCGAGAGTAGAATTTCCTGGAGTTAGACAGTCGATGTGTTGGTAATAATTTGGGAGCACGGTTCTCCAATTACTTTTCTTAAAGTCCCCCGCAACAATGAACGCTGCCTCCAGGAATGCGGTCTCCAGTTTTTTCAGGATCCAATGGAGATCGTTGAGAGATTTTTGGTGTCGGCTTGGGGCGGGATGTGCACAACCATGGCGATAATCCCTGAGAACTCTCTCAGAAAATAAAATGGGTGACATTTAATGACCAAGTATTCCAAGTCGGGACAGAAGAAGCTCGCAAGTTCCTGTACGTTTCCTCTGTGTTGTAGGTCATAAAGCAGAGTCTACTACCTTTGCTCTTGCCAGAAAGAGCCCGCCTCCTATCCGCTCGAAAAACTGTAAAACCTGATGGTTGTATATAATCTGTTTGGATATTGGAGGAAAGCCAAGTCTCAGAAAAACTAAATATGTTCCAGAATCTGATGTCTCTCTGGAAGGAGATCCTCGCTCTGAGTTCGTTGACTTTGTTAATTAATGATTGAACATTGGCGAGTAGTATGCTCGGTAATGGAGGACGGGTCGCCAGCGTCTTAATCTCACTAAGACCCTGCCACGTCTGCCTCTGTCGGCGTCTTCGCTTCCTACTCTCTGGCAGGACTCCCAAGTAGATCGGCGCCTCACTGAAGAAACTATGTAGCAATGCACGGATGAAAAACATTTTAGAAAAACACTAGAAAACATGCTGAAAATTGTAGAATCCTGCAATGTTTTATCGGAGTGAGAGGTGCCCTCTGTCGGCGCCATCTTAACCATTTTACAATGTTCTGCACGATGTTACTTTGCGCACACACACATTTATTTTTACTTAGCTGCTGCTCCCCCTCCACCTCCCTTCACATTTATCACTTTATACTCACCCTCTTCCCACACCTTCCTATCAACGACATATGATCGTCATGACGTACCTCTATGCGTACCCCCGTAATAAAAACGGGGGTACCGTCTGACGATACCCCCGGACAGGGCCAACCAAGCAGGATATAACCCCACCCACTTTGCCAAAGCACAGCCCCCACACCACTAGAGGGATATCTTCAAACCACCAATTTACTACCCTGAGTCAAGGCCGAGTATAGCCCACAAAGATGTGTCACACAAGTGACACACCCCTTCTAGGGACGGCATGGTAGAGCACCAGTAAGCCAGTGACTCAGCCCCTGTAATAGGGTTAGAGGCAGAGAATCCCAGTGGAGAGAGGGGAACCGGCCAGGCAGAGACAGCAAGGGCGGTTCATCGCTCCAGTGCCTTTCTGTTCACCTTCAAACCCCTGGGCCAGACTACACTCAATCATAGGACCTACTGAAGAGATGAGTCTTCTATAAAGACTTAAAGGTTGACGCAGAGTCTGCGTCTCTCACATGGTTAGGCAGATCATTCCATAAAAATTGAGCTCTATAGGAGAAAGCCCTGCCTCCAGCTGTTTGCTTAGAAAATTCTAGGGACAATAAGGAGGCCTGTCTTCTGACAGTAGTGCACGTGTAGGTATGTACGGCTGGACCAAATCGAAAAGATAGGTAGGAGCAAGCCCATGTAATGCTTTGTAGGTTAGCAGTAAAACCTTGAAATCAGCCCTTGCCTTAACAGGAAGCCAGTGTAGAGAGGCTAACACTGGAGTAATATGATATTTTATTTTGGTTCTAGTCAAGATTCTAGCAGCCGTGTATAGCACTAACTGAAGTTTATTTAGTGCTTTGTCCCGGGTAGCCGGAAAGTAGAGAATTGCAGTAGTCTAGAATATAATCTAGAAGTGACAAAAGCATGGATTCATATTTCTGCATTATTTTTGTACAGAAAGTTTCTGATTTTTGCTATGTTACGTAGATGGAAAAAAGCAGTCCTTGAAACAGTCTTGATATGTTCGTCAAAAGAGAGATTAGGGTCCAGAGTAATGCCGAGGTCCTTTACAGTTTTATTTGAGACGAGTGTACAACCATCAAGATTAATTGTCAGATCCAACAGAAGATCTCTTTGTTCCTTGGGACCTCCAGGGAGGGCAATTTTGGGTCTTTGTCATGTTTCATCCAAGTGTACAGCTGTGTATCGTCCGCAAAGCAGTGAATGTTAACATTATGTTTTCCGAATGACATCACCAAGAGATAAAATATTGAGTGAAAACAATAGTGGTCCTAAGATGGAACCTTGAGGAACACCGAAATTTACAGTTGTTTTGTCAGAGGAAAAACCATCCACAGAGACAAACTGATATCTTTCCCGACAGATAAGCTCTATACCAGGCCAGAACTTGTCCGTGTAGACCAATTTGGGTTTCCAATCTCTCCAAACGAATGTGGTGATCGATGGTATCAAAAGCAGCTCTAAGGTCTAGGAGCACGAGAACAGATGCAGAGCCTTGGTCTGACGCCATTGAAATGTAATTTACCACCTTCACGAGTGCAGTCTCACTGCTATGATGGGGTCTAAAACCAGACTGAAGCGTTTCATATACATTGTTTGCCTTCAGGTAGGCAGTGAGTTGCTGCACAAAACCTTTAAACATTCTTTTTGATTGGACTGGGAGATTCAAAACTGGCCAATTAATTAATTAGGCTTTTTCAAGAGAGGCTTTATTACTGCCACTTTTAGTGAGTTTGGTACACATCCGGTGGATAGGGAGCCGTTTATTATGTGCAACATAGGAGGGCCAAGCACAGGAAGCAGCTCTTTCAGTAGTTTAGTTGGAATAGGGTCTAGTATGCAGCTTGAAGGTTTAGAGGCCATGATTATTTTCATCAATGTGTCAAGAGAAAAACTTGTGTCTCCCTTGATCCTAGGTCCTGGCAGTGTTGTGCAGACTCAGGACAACTGAGCTTTGGAGAAATACGCAGATCAAATCAAATCAAATCAAATCAAATTGTATTAGTCACATACACATGGTTAGCAGATGTTAATGCGAGTGTAGCGAAATGCTTGTGCTTCTAGTTCCGACAATGCAGTAATAACCAACAAGTAATCTAACCTAACAATTCCACAACTACTACCTTACACACACACACAAGTGTAAAGGGATAA
>NC_036858.1:17750470-17758788 GCF_002910315.2 Salvelinus sp. IW2-2015
ACCAATTCAGTTTGTCCGTGATGTGTACACCGAGGAACTTAAAACTTTCCACCTTCTCCACTACTGACCCGTCGATGTGGATAGGGGGGTGCTACCTCTGCTGTTTCCTGAAGTCCACAATCATCTCCTTTGTTTTGTTGACGTTGAGTGTGAGGTTATTTTCCTGACACCACACTCCGACACCACACACACAAAGAGGAGTCCGTAATTTGCTTTCTCATGATCATGATCTTTTCCTCAAAGAAGTTCATGAATTTATCACAGCTGAAGTGAAAGCCATACTCTCTTGGGGAATGCTGCTTTTTAGTTAGCTTTGCGACCGTATCAAAAATACATGTTGAATTGTTCTTATTCTCCTCAATTAAGTTGGAAAAATAGGATGATCGAGCAGCAGTGAGGGCTCTTTGATACTGCACGGTACTGTCTTTCCAAGCTAGTCGCAAGACTTCCAGTTTGGTGTAGCGCCACTTCCGTTCCAATTTTCTGGAAGCTTGCTTCAGGGCTCTGGTATTTTCTGTATACCAGGGAGCTTGTTTCTTATGACAAATGTTTTTTTGTTTTTAGGGGTGCGACTGCATCTAGGGTATTACACAAGGTTACATTTAGTTCCTCAGTTAGGTGGTTAACTGATTTTTGTACTCTGATGTCCTTGAGCAGGTGGAGGGAGTCTGGAAGGGTATCTAGGAATCTTTGGGCTGTCAGAGAATTTATAGCATGGCTTTTGATGATCCTTGGTTGGGGTCTGAGCAGATTATTTGTTGCGATTGCAAACTTAATAAAATGGTGGTCCGATAGTCCAGGACTATGAGAAAAAACATTAATATTTAATCCACGGGACAAAACTAGGTCCATAGTATGACTGAGGCAGTGAGAAGGTCCAGCGACATGTTGGACAAAACCCACTGAGTTGATGATGGCTCCAGAAGCCTTTTACGGCCCAGGAGGCATGTAAACAGTAGCTCTAAAAAGTGATTGAAGCTCAAAAGACGTGATTGAAGCTCAAAAGACAAAAACGCATTCATTTCTTTTTTTGTAAATTGAAATTTGCTATCGTAAATGTTAGCAACACCTCCGCCTTTGCGGGATGCGCGGGGATATGGTCACTAGTGTAACCAGGAGGTGAGGCCTCATTTAACACAGTAAATTCATCCGGTTTAAGCCATGTTCCAGTCAGGCAAAATCACATCAAGATTATGATCAGTGATTCGTTCATTGACTATAATATAACTGCCTTGGAAGTGAGGGATCTAACATTAAGTAGCCCTAATTTGAGATGTGAGATATCACAATCTCTTTCAATAATGACAGGAATGGAGGTTGTCTTTATTCCAGTGAGATTGCTAAAGCGAACACGTCCATGTTTAGTTTAGCCCAACCTAGATTGAGGCACAGACACGGTCTCAATGGGGATTGAAGGGGGTTCACCTAGGGGTCATGATAGGGGCTGTAATGTTTGATGTATTATAATAATTGATTATGCTTATGTTTTATTAATAGAAAGGGAGGGGTTATAAGACCCCTCCCTCCTTACATGTATAGAGTCCTAGACTACAGATTAACAATATATATATACATTATGAGGTTTAATATTGTTTCACTGTACTTTTCTAGGCTCTCTGCCTCTTATGAAGAAACTGTCTGAGAAATGTGTGACTGAAGACAGAACTCTGCAGGGGAGTGTAAGAGATAAGAGATTAGTCAGACATTCCACTATAAATCAACTTGGACATTTACTGCTAAGCTTTTAGATAGCTATTTAAACAAGAGTTTTAGTGTTGAGTAGGCATGGTTTTGGTCTCAGGAGTAGAAGATAATGGCGTAGGCAGTGACATCACTAGGGCTGGACTTCGGGTTTAATAAAATAACTTGGGACCTTTTCTTTGATGCAGAATGTACTCGGAAACATGCGTGCTACGTTCCTGGTGTCAACTTCTGTCTGCAATTGCATTAATAAAGGTTTTTGAATGATTTAATTAAAGATATTGTCATAATGCTTATCCAGAGCGACTTACAGTAGAGTGCATACATTTTATTACATTTTTACATACTGAGACAAGGATAAATTTAGCAGACGCCTTAAGAGCGTCTGCTAAATGACTAAAATGTAAATGTAAAATGTATATTACAAGTACAGCGACTGCAATTAGAAGGCATAATGTTAATGTTACTACTTAGCTTCGGCTGGTGGAGGTCCTGACGAACCATGTCCAGATAAAGCGTCCGAGGTGAAAAAGTTGAATTTAAAAAGTTGAGCGAGGAAAAAAATATAAATATTAAACAGCAATTTAAAAGTAAAACACGTAAAGTTGACAGGTAGCAAAGTAACGTTAGCAACAAACCGCACAGCAGCACGTAAACAAGTCCACAAGTTGTGACCGGATTACTTGGGCTGTAAACCATCAAACCCTGAGGTTGGTGTGTTGTCGGTATGTTTCTTTTGTATTATTATATCATATATTTAACTTATTTTTTCATTAATAATGTAAAATTAACAGCCGTACAGAACTACTCATGTGAAGGCAAAATTACAGAGGAGGAACTTCTTGATGCAATTAAAGCCTTTAAGTTCAGGAAAACTCAAGGGCTGGATGTCATACCAGTGGAGGTATACTAAACCTTTTTTAATACAGTATATTCCAGAAAAAACTAAATATGTTGCAGAATCTGATGTCCCTCTGGAAGGAGATCCTCGCGCTCTGAGTTCGTCAAGTTTTGTTAATTAATGATTGAACATTGGCGAGTAGTATGCCTCGGTAATGGAGGACGGGTCGCCAGCGTTCTTAATCTTCACTAACACCCTGCCACATCTGCCTCTCTGTCGGCGTCTTGCGCTTCCGACTCTCTGGCAGGACTCCCAAGTAGATCGCGCCTCACTGAAGAAACTATGTAGGCAAGCACGGATTAAGGAACATTTTTAGAAAAACACCTAAACACGCTGAAAATTGTAGATCCTGCAATGTTTTATCGGAGTGAAGAGGTGCCCCCTAGTCGGCGCCTCTTAACCATTTTACAATGTTTCTGCACGATGTTACTTGCGACACAACAACATTTTATTTTACTTAGCTGCTGCTCCCCCTCACCTCCCTTTCCACAGTTATTCCACTTTATACTCACCCTTCTTCCCACACCTTCCTATCAACGGACATATTATGTTATGACGTACCTCTATGCGTACCCCCGCTAATAAACGGGGTACCGTTCTGACGATACCCCGGACAGGGCCAACCAACAGGATATAACCCCCACCCACTTTGCCAAAGACAGCCCCCACACCACGTGAGGATATCTTCAAACCACCAATTTACTACCCTGAGTCAGCCGAGTATAGCCACAAAGATGTGGCACACAAGTGACACACCCCTTCTAGGGACGGCATGGTAGAGCACCAGTAAAGCCAGTGGACTCAGCCCTTAATAGGTTAGAGGCAGAGAATCCCAGTGGAGAGAGAACCGGCAGGGCAGAGACAGCAAGGCGGTTCATCGCCCTCCAGTGCCTTTCTGTTCCACCTTCAAACCCCTGGGCCAGACTACACTCAATCATAGGACCTACTGAAGAGATTGAGTCTTCTTCTAAAAGACTTAAAGGTTGACGCGAGTCTGCGTCTCTCACATGGTTAGCAGATCATTCCAATAAAATTGAGCTTCGATAGGAGAAAAGCCTGCCTCCAGCTTGTTTGCTTAGAAAATGCTAGGACAATAAGGAGGCCTGTCTTTCTGACATAGTGCACGTGTAGTAGGTTACGGCTGCGACCCATCGAAAAGATTGTACAAGCCCACTGTAATGCTTGGGGTGAGCAGTAAAAATCTTGAAATCAGCCCTTGCCTTAAAGGGAAGCCAGTGTAGAGAGGCTAACACTGAGTAATATATATTTTATGTTTGGTTCTAGTCAGATTCTAGCAGCCGTGGATAGCACTAACTGAAGTTATTTAGTGCTTTGTCCCGGTAGCCGCGAAAGTAGAGAATTGCAGTAGTCTAGAATATTAATCATAGAAGTGACAAAGCATGGATCATATTTCTGCATTATTTTGTGACAGAAGTTCTGATTTTTTGCTAGTTACGTAGATGGAAAAAAGCAGTCCTTGAAACAGTCTTGATATGTTCGTCCAAAAGAGAATTAGGGTGTAGTCCAGAGTAATGCCGAGGTCCTTAAGTTTTATTTGAGACGAGTGTACAACCATTCAAGATTAATTGTCAGATCCCAACAGAAGATCTCTTTGTTCCTTGGGACCTCCAGGGAGGGCAATTTTTGGGTCCTTTGTCATGTTTCAATCCAAGTGTACAGCTGTGTATCGTCCGCAAAGCAGTGAATGTTAACATTATGGTTTTCCGAATGACATCACAAGAGATAAAATATTGAGTGAAAACAAAGTGGTCCTAAGATGGAACTTAGTGAACACCGAAATTTCCAGTTTTTTGTCAGAGGAAAACCATCCACAGAGACAAACTGATATCTTCCGACAGATAAGCTCTATACCAGGCCAAACTTGTCCGTGTAGACCAATTTGGGTTTCCAATCTCTCCAAACGAAATGTGTGATCGATGGGTATCAAAAGCATCTCTAAGGTCTAGGAGCACGAGAACAGATGCAGAGCCTTTGGTCTGACGCCATTGAAATGTAATTTACACCTTCACGGAGTGCAGTCTCACTGGCTATGATGGGGTCTAAAACCAGACTTGAAGCGTTTCATATACATTGTTGCCTTCAGTAGGCCAGTGAGTTGCTGCCACAAAACCTTTAAACATGTCTTTTGGATTGGACTGTGAGATTCAAAACTGGCCAATTATTAATTAGGTCTTTTCAAGAGAGGCTTTATTACTGCCACTTTTAGTGAGCTTTGGTACACATCCGGTGGATGGGACCGTTTATTATGTGCAACCATAGGAGGGCCAAGCAAGGAAGCAGCTCTTTCAGTAGTTTAGTGGAATAGGGTCTAGTATGGCAGCTTGAAGGTTTAGAGGCCATGATTATTTCATCAATGTGTCAGAGAAAACCTTGTGGGCTCCCTGATCCTAGGTCCTGGCCAGTGTTGTGCAGACTCAGGACAACTTGAGCTTTGGAGAATACGCAGATCAAAGTCAAATCAAATCAAATCAATTGTATTAGTCACATACACATGTTAAGCGAGTTAATGCGAGTGTAGCGAAATGCTTTGCTTCTTAGTTCCGACAATGCAGTAATAACCAACAAGTTGAATCTAACCTAACCAATCCACAAACTAACTACCTTACACACACACACAAGTGTAAGGATAAAAATATGTACATAAAGATATATGAATGAGTGGTGGTTACAGAACGCATGGCAGATGCAGTAGATGGTATAGAGTACGTATATACATATGAGAGTGTGTGACCTGTAGGGTATGTAAACATAAATGCATAGTTTAAGTGGCTAGTGGTACATGTATTACATAAAGATGCAAGACTGCAGTAGATTATAGAGTCTACAGTATATACATATGAGATGGGAATGTAGGATGTAACATTATATTAAGTGGCATTGTTTAAAGTGGCTAGTCGGTACATTTTTACATAATTTCCATCAATTCCCATTTTTAAAGTGGCTGGAGTTGAGTCGGTATGTTGGCAGCGGCCGCTAAATGTTAGTGGTGGCTGTTTAACAGTCTGATGCCTTGAGATAGAAGCTGTTTTTTCAGTCTCTCGGTCCCTGCTTGATGCACCTGTACTGACCTCGCCTTCTGGATGATAGCGGTGAACAGGCAGTGGCTTGGGTGTTGTTGTCCTTGATATCTTTTGGCCTTCCTGTGCACATCGGGTTGGTGTAGGTTCCTGGGGGCAGTAGTTTGCCCCGGTGATGCGTTCTGGCAAGACCCTCACTACCCTCCTGGAGAGCCTTACGGTTGGTGGTGAGCAGTTGCCGTACCAGGCGTGATTACAGCCGACAGGATGCTCTCGATTGTGCATCTGTAGAAGTTTGTGAGTGCTTTTGGTACAAGCCGAATTTCTTCAGCCTCCTGAGGTTGAAAGAGGCGCTTGCTGCCGCCTCTTCACAACGCTTTCTGTGTGGGTGACCAATTTCGTTTGTCCGTGATGTGTACCACCGAGCGACTTAAAACTTTCCACCTTCTCCACTTACTGACCCGTCTTTATGTTGCGATAGGGGTGCTACCTCTTGCTGTTTCCTGAAGCCACAATCATTGCTCCTTTGTTTTGTTGACGTTGAGTGTGAGGTTATTTTCCTGACACCACACCACACTCCAACACACAAAAGGAGGAGTCTCTACCCCGTCAATTTGCTTTCTTCATGATCAGATGCTGCTTTTCCTCAAAGAAGTTCATGAATTTATCCAGCTTGAAGTGAAAGCCATACTCGTCTTGGGGAAGATGCTGCTTTTTAGTTTAGGCTTTGCGACCGCGGTATCAAAATACATGTTTGAATTGTTTCTTATTTTTCCCTCAATTTAAGTTGGAGCAGAAATATGGATGATCGAGCATGCAGTGAGGGCGTCTTTTGATACTGCACGGTATCTGTCTTCAAGTCTAGTTCGCAGAACTTCCAGTTTGGTGTAGCGCCACTTCTCGTTCCAATTTTCTGGAAGGCTTCTTCGGGCTCTGGTATTTCTGTATACCAGGGAGCTTGGTTTCTCTATGACATAATGTTTTTTTGTTTTTAGGGGTGCGACTTGCATCTAGGTTTACACAAGTTAAGTTTAGTTCGCTTCAGTTAGGTGGTTACTGATTTTGTACTCTGATGTCCTTGAGGCAGTGTGGAGGAGTCTGGAAGGGTATCTAGGAATCTTTGGGTGTCAGAAATTTTATAGCATGGCTTTTGTATGATCCTTGGTTGGGGTCTGAGGCAGATTATTTGTTGGCGATTGCAAACTTAATAAATGCGTGTCGCATAGTCCAGGACTATGAGAAAAAACATTAATATTTAATCCACGGGAACAAACTATCATAGTATGACGTTGAGGCCGTGGATGATGGATAAGTGTTCTCACAGCTCGCATGTGGTTTCTGGACAAACCAGCAACCTTGGATTGAATCGATGGCTCCAGAACGCCTTTTACGTGCCCAGGAGGCATGTAAACAGTAGACTCTAAAAAGTGGAATGATTGAAAGCTCAAACAGACGTAATGAAGCTCAAAGACAAAACACGCACTTCATTTCTTTTTTTTGTAAATTGAAATTTGCTATCGTGAAATGTTAGCAACACCTCCGCCTTTGCGGGATGCGCGGGATATGGTCACTAGTGTAACGGAGGTGAGGGCCTCATTTAACACAGTAAATTCATCCGTTTTAAGCCTGTTCCAGTCAGGCAAAATCACATCAAGATTATGATCAGTGATTCGTTCATTGACTATAATATAACTGCCTTGGAAGTGAGGGATCTAACATTAAGTAGCCCTAATTTGAGATGTGAGATATCACAATCTCTTTCAATAATGACAGGAATGGAGGTTGTCTTTATTCTAGTGAGAATTGCTAAAGCGACCACGTCCATGTTTTAGTTTGCCCAACCTAGATTGAGGCACAGACACGGTCTCAATGGGGATTGAAGGGGGTTTCACCTAGGGGTCATGCATAGGGGCTGTACCAAATGTTTGATTGTATTATAATAATTGATTATGCTTATGGTTTTATTAATAGAAAGGAGAGGAGTTATAAGACCCTCCTTACATTAGAGTCCTAGACTACAGATTAACAATATATATATACATTATGAGGTTTAATATTGTTTCACAGTACTTTTCTAGGCTCTCTGCCTCTTATGAAGAAACTGTCTGAGAAATGTGTGACTGTGAAGACAGAACTCTGCAGGGAGTGTAAGAGATAAGAGATTAGTCAGACATTCACTATTAAATCAACTGTGGACATTTACTGCTAAGCTTTTAGATAGCTATTTAAACAAGTAGTTTTAGTGTGGAGTAGGCATGGTTTGTGGTCTCAGGAGTAGAAGATAATGGCGTAGGCAGTGACATCACTAGGGCTGGACTTCCGGTTTAATAAAATAACTTGGGACCCTTTTTTGATGCCAGAACTACTCGGAAACATGCGTTATGTTCCTGGTGTCAACTTCTGTCTGCAATTGCATTAATAAAGGTTTTTGAATGATTTAATTAAAGATATTTGTCAATAATGCTCAATTCACCAATGAGCCAATGATTGACAAGGAACAAGGAAACGAACCCCAACAGGAGAGCTGAGCTACTACACTGACTGTGCTAGTGGCAGACTCCACTAAGCTGGCAGCTGGCTAACTGCTGCCTGGCCTGGCAACCTATCTCAATTGTGGCTTAGGGGAGTTAGGAGCCCTGTCTATGTTCATAGATAATAGAAGAGCACCCTTCCAGCTA
>NC_036858.1:17758813-17769686 GCF_002910315.2 Salvelinus sp. IW2-2015
AGAGCGACCGTTATTAACATGTTTAAAACCTTTTCTCAATAGGGGGTGCTGTTTACACTTTGAAGATTTTTCGTTCCCAGATTAAACTGCCTCGTACTCAATTCTTGCTCGTACAATATGCATATTATTATTACTATTGGATAGAAAACACTCTCTAGTTTCTAAACCGTTTGAATTATTTTCTCGTGTGAAACAGAACTCATTCTGCAGCTCACTTCCTGTCAAGAAGTGAGATTTCTGAAATTGAGGTCTCTGTTCCAGGGTCGGTTTATAAATTCCCTTATAAGCTATGGGGCTACATGCACTGCATACGCCTTCCCCTAGATGTCAGTAAGCGGTGAGACTTTGAATGGAGCGGATAGCTCCATCTGGGGGAGTATAAAACCTCTTGGAACGGAAGTACCGACCTTTCGACGAGGCGCCTGACGCAGGAGGGAAACCGGCATGGCGTCTTCAAAAGCTTTCGGTTTAGCAGTTCTTTATCTCCGGCTCTGATTTAATTTGTTTTTTGTCTTAAAACATTCATAAGGTAGTTAATTTAAACCGACTTATAGCAGTTTATAGCAGTTTATTGCGATTTTCTGGAGTTTCTTTGTCAGGCGTTATCACGAGTTGGGCACCTCTCCGGTACATCGGCGTTAGCAGCTAATTTCTACAGGAGTAGAGGACATCTTTCAACCAAAGACGATTGTTCTGGACAAAGGACCACTTGCCCAAGATTCTGATGGAAGATCATCCAAAAGTAAGAGTTATTTATGATGTTAATTCGTATATCTGTGGAAAGATGTAAAATTATTAGTTCGCCATTGATTTAGGCATGGTCTCCTGTAATGCACGCTGAATGTCGAGTAACGTTAATTTTAAAAATCGAACACAGCGGTGCATTAAGAACTAATGTGTCTTTCATTTGCTGTCCAACCTGTATTTTTTAGTCAAGTTTACGATTAGTTATCGATTAGATTAGGTGCCTCTCCAAGATGGCGCCGGCCAGATTGCCTGAAATGTTGCTACTAATCACATTGTATAACCACGATTTGTGCTGCTAAATATGCACATTTCGAACAAAACCTATATGCATTGTGTAATATGATGTTACAGGACTGTCATCTGATGAAGTATATCAAGTAGTCAAAAATTATATATCTTTTGCTGGATTGTTACGATCGCTAACCTTTGCTACTGGTAAACGGCTTGTGTTTCCGGCTATTGTGGTAAGCTAATATAATGCTAAATTGTGTTTTCGCTGTAAAACACTTAAAAAATCTGAAATATTGGCTGGATTCACAAGTCTTTCATTTGCTGTACGCTGTGTATTTTTCAGAAATGTTTTATGATGAGTATTTCGGTATTTGACGTGGTCTCTGTAATTATTCTGGCTGCTTCGGCACTATTTCAGATTGCAGCTGCAATGTAGAACTGTGATTATACCTGAAATATGCACATTTTTCTAAAAAAACATATGCTATACAATAAATATGTTATCAGACTGTCATCTGATGAAGTTGTTTCTTGGTTAGTGGCTATATATATCTTTATTTGGTCGAAATTGTGATAGCTACCTATGCAGGAAAAAAATGGTGGGAAAAAAAGTGTGTGTCTTTTGCTATCGTGGTTAGCTAATAGATTTACATATTCCTTCCCTGTAAAACATTTAAAAATCAGAAATGATGGCTGGATTCACAAGATGTGTATCTTTCATCTGGTGTCTTGGACTTGTGATTTAATGATATTTAGATGCTAGTATTTACTTGTGACGCTATGCTAGGCTATGCTAGTCAGCTTTTTTACTGTGGGGGGTGCTCCCGGATCCGGGATTGGGACCAATTAGAAGTTAACCTTTCTGGCGCAGGCGTTCCGCTAGCGACCCACCTCGACAACATCCGGGGAAATTGCAGAGCGCCAAATTCAAAATACAGAAATAGTCATAATGAACATTCATAAAAATACAAGTGTTATACATCGTCTTAAAGATTAACTTCTGTTAATCCAGCCGCTTTGTCCGATTTCAAAAAGGCTTTACGGCGAAAGCATACCATGCGATTATCTGAGGACAGCGCCCCCGCTACAAAAGCATACAACATTTTCCAACCAAGTAGAGGAGTCACGTAAGTCAGAAATACAATAAAATGTATCACTTACCTTTGAAGATCTTCATCTAGTTGCAGTCACAAGAGTCCCAGCTACACAATAAATGTTTGCTTTGTTCGATAAAGTCCCTCCTTATATCCCAAAAACTCTGTTTTGTTGGGTATACCACTGGCTCAAAGGCGGTCAAAACATGCAGACAAATACATCCTAATAGTACCGGTAAAGTTTTGTCGAAACATGTCAAACGTTGTTTAATTAATCCTCAGGTTGTCAATTGCCTAAATAATCGATAATATTTCAACCGGACAATAGCGTATTCAATAGATAGGAAAAACAACAAAGGGCGCGCATTCGGTCATGCGCGCAAACCAGCACTGCATGATTCTACAGTCCACTGACAAAGTTCAAATTTTTCTAAATTTTTCAGAAAACAAGCCTGAAACAATGTCTAAAGACTGTTACATCTAATGGAAGCCATAGGAACTGCAATCTGGGTCCTAACCCATTAGATACTCTATAAGCATTAAATTGAAACTACCCATATAAAAAAATGACACTTCCTGGATGGATTTTCTACAGGTTTTCACCTGCCATATCAGTTATGTTATATCCACAGACATTATCTTAACAGTTTTGGAAACTTTAGTGTTTTCTCTCCAAATCTACCAATTATATGCATATCATAGCTTCTGGGCCTGAGCAACAGGCAGTTTACTTTGGGCACGCTTCTCATCCAGATGTCGAAATACTGCCCCCAAGCCATAAAAAGTTTTAAACCACTCCTATTAAATGGTCACTCAACAAGCCCACACGTCCTACAAGGAATACCCCAGGTCCTATGGAGAAAGTGCATTTCCCTACCGGCTCCCCACACGAAATGTACCAGCCCTAGGGAATATTTTGCTGTTTATGAATAAAGGATCTACTTATAAACATGAAAGAGAACACGGGATCAACAGAGATCGGTCTTGAAAAGTACTACAAGATCCGATGGATCGTTGCCACATGTAAAAAATGTTTGAGGACCGGACCCTTACCAAGTTCCGACAGAGGTGTGTGGCTCTCTGTGATTGCCCGAAAATGAATTCTACTTGCTATTAAATACGTGGAGTCTCTCTGGTATTGGAAGCTTATTGCCCTTATGTGAGATTTAAGACGTCCAAAGCATATTAAGAAATGATATTCATTACAATCGTTGGTTTGACTTGTTTCTACGACCTGTAATTTATAGACGAAATTTTCGAGTTCTTGGTGCGTATTTTTTCGAGAGTCTAATCACGAAGTGGCGTATGTTCTTCATGCAAGAGGATTACTGGGCTGAAACTGCGACGCTAACAACAGAAGTTGACCTATTGTGTGACAGTAAATGAATGAAATCATTGTTATAGGAAAATTCAAGTCATTTATTGTCGAACTGGGATTCTGGGAGTGCCTTCTCGCGGCATGCATGCGGCTCTACAATCAGAGTATAGCAGAGTGAATGTTGTGTTTTTTTTATGTGGTGTATTTCTTAACTCTTGTGTGTGTTGACCTCAATTATGGATAAAAGTATGGAGATTCTCTCGTGCCTACAAATGACGAGATTGGGTGACTATCGATACTGACGTGAGCCCGGTTTTTCGAGATGTGAGTAGACCAATATATGTTCCCCGTGAGTTTCTTATATCTAATAGTGCTGATAAACTCAGCCCCTTTTGTGCCAAAATGGTTAACCTGAGAAGTCCTTATCTTGTGAATATAGTTCCTTGTGGAATAAATCACTTGAGCGTACTGGATTGTGTGACGGCTTTCCTCCTCTCTCTCTCACAGTCTCCTGAGAGCACCACGAGAGCATGGATTTCATTGACCAAGGCATGCCATCAGGCGTGTACAGACTCTCCTACTTTTAATCTAAACTTACCGAACAAACAGACCGAACCACGCGCAATACCCTGCATAATATAAGCCGGGTACTGATTAATACCTTGATTATATACTAACAAACAACAAACGATGCCTAGACCAGGACCCTGGACATAGAACCTTCATGTAACACGAGTGGCACAGAAATGCCCTCTATACTAACACAGCAGTCAAGCACCCAAGAAACTTTCTAGCTACTTCCAAATACGAAATGAGAGAAAAGCTCACTGAACATTACTCGCCCATAAGCAGGATGAACAGCTGAAGCATTGTATACCCAACCGATAAAAAAATTCGACGGAACAATGAACAGAACAATACACTGGAGAATTTCTGTGGTGACAAACCGTTTAGACGATTGAAACGCTAACGTGACCGAGACGCCGAAGCAAACCACCCGAAAAACAAACCACTGTGAAACTACTAACTACCCTCAGCCCTAATCTCATAATGAAGTTACTAATCCTCTGAGACTATGAGAAAGTGAACTTATAGCAATTTTATTCCTTCTGCCTCTTAACTCTTCCGGACAACCCATAATTTAAAAGTGTAACTCAATGGTAACCCCCCATACACTAAGGAATTGTTAAAAAACAGTAGTTGACTGTCTGCCCTAACCATAAACGTCTACTCATTCCCGCTACAACTCCACGCGAACGGACTCGGAGGAGAGAGCCAAGTCAGAGAGCCTATGCAAGTCCTCCAGAAACACAAGCCCAATCTGCACCACATAAAAATTACCAACAACATGACTAATCGCATAATAAAACACAAGCACTCGCACGCAGATCGTGCCAACCTATCTCTCAGTGTGGAATAAGTACCTCCGATGTTATTAAGTGGATATTTCTGCCAAATCAACCCGGATTCCGCGACTATATGGTGAATTGCAAATCGGACATTACATGGCCGGTAAAACACTAGACGCCATGCCCAAATGCCTAACTAGGACGATATATGCGGAATAGAATAACATAGCTGCACATGCACTGCATCCTCTCGAGAGAACAAACCCAGCTGCTATTCTAGAGTCGCCTGTGTAGCTTCGCATTGTGCACGTCACAAATGGTGTTCAGTTAATTGATGGATCATCAAGGTAGTGATTCATCCTTTCTATCATTTCTCCTGTGCGCGGGTGTCTTATGTCTCTCCTGTCTCGTCAACAATGCCTGTTTCTTTCTTCTTACTTCGGCATAACGGTGAGTATAACGTAATCATCATGTTGCTGCTTTCGTTGTAAAGCATTTTTGAATCGGACACCGCGGACGACCGTGGCGGCTATATGGACTCCACATTAGGACTGTTGTCGATCTCTCATTCTGCCTGTATTAGACTCCGTCGTACCGTGTGAACAGTTACCATATTCTCACGAGTGACGAGCGACATAAGAAAAGAAAAACAATCGCGCTGCCTTTTCGCGGTACTTTGCTTGCTTGGGCGCGGAACCCATGCCCTAGACCAAAGGTTAAGGTGTCTCTATCACAATCGGTCCCGCGCGGGAGAGCAATTTGATCCAACCCACCAAGTCGTCCCCAGGCTTGCACCTTGCTCTCATGCATGCTTTCCTGCAGGATCACGGTATGACTCCTCGAAAGGACAGCCATGAGGTCCTCCTTCTAGCTTGTGAAACCCCCCAGAGTCTCTCTTGAGCTAGTGTCGCCCGAGCATGGTCTAGCATTGCGTGGCGCTCTTCGACCTGTGACCTAGCTTCAGTACCACTTGCCCTGTGCTCTATTCCCCGGATTTCGTTCTAGCTGTCAATAGTCTGCAACGCTCTGCCACCATCACACGGCAGTGTCAGAGCCCAGTTGTAGTACGATCCAACTCTTAATTCTCGTACTTTTGTCGCTTGAGCGCGTCCCGGTATGTACGCCCAGATGGATGTATCAATAGGCACTATGGTTGCAATATATTCTTTCAAGAAAAACAGACCACCTGTAAAAAATGTTTAAGAGTGCTAAAATATATCATGTAAACATGTATCACAGCCTTTTTTATTAAGACACTCAGTAAGTCCACGGTGTATCTCCCTTGCTTAATAATGCTTCTTTAGCTCTGAGTAAATAGGGGCAGAGTGAAATACCGAGGAAGCATATCCAGAGATGTAATTTATGGTCAAGAGTTCTGAGATTAGAGTGGAGCTGGTGAGGGAGAGCCTTTTCATGATCTTAACAGTGGCTTGCGGTACCTCTTGTGTGTGGAGTAAAAGTGGTATCGAATTTTTTCCCTCCTGGTTGCACATTAACTGCTGATAGAGATGTTGGTAAAATAGATTTAGCATAAGTTTCCCATTCTGCATTAAAAAGTCCCGCCAATAGGAGCGCCGCCTCCTGTATTGAAATGGGTGAAGTGATATATTCTGTGCTTTGCCTATATGTGGGTATGGCCCCGGAATTAGTTGAGCTCCATTGCGGTGTTAATGTTCCTCTAAAACGTTGTAGGGTTTTATCTAAACATTACCACGGTCCAGCCTACCCTTGATTCCATGTTTAATCCCAACTCCGGATGACGTTACTACTCCAAATCAAATCAAATTTTATGTGTGTATACCGCACTACTCACAAAAAATGACACTTATCACGGCAGATCGAAAAACTTCTGTATGAACTGGTTCATGTTGCTACGAGCTTATCCGTGAGTATCTACCTCCAGTGCGAGCATACCCGCGAATATGTTGTTAGAATCGTGTCTCTTTTAAGGAATCTAGTTATCCGACAAACTCGCAGCTGTTGAGTATATTATAGTATAGAGCCATAGGACACTACGATAACCCCTCCCTAAGTCCTAACAATGTTCCTACCAGAAGCACACTGTACTGTTTACTCGTTTGTAACGTGGCCACAGCTCTAGAGTGTTTAAACCCCGTCCAGCTGTAATGTTTCTTAAGTCCCGTGTTCTCCATACTTCGTACTGTAACCGAGTTTGTAGGCTTGTAGGCAGGGTGCAGATCGGTGCTAGGATAATCCAAAGCACGTGCGCTAGCGTTCCAGCTTCGTCCTTTATTTTCCAGTGAGATAACCTATTCCGTTTAGCGTGTGTGAAGGTTGTGCAACGAAAGCAAAAGGTTTCAATTTCATTGACACGAACTCACGTAAAATCGTGGACACTCGATCTCTTACCAAAAATGGACTAAACATACACTAAGATTCGCTCTTTGGTGTGCCCCAAACATAAGAATACATTAACGATCTTCTTCTCTTTTCCAGCGTAAATCACCACGGGGATCTGGGCCTCTGGGTCTGCAGGCCAAAACACAGAGGGAGCTGTCTAGGTGCAACAGCTAAATTACCAAGCCTCGCCATCTGACTAAATTGCACAGAACTCCTGGTTCCCAATTCGAGTATATGGATTTCTCAATCAAGGTGTAAGATCATACCCGATTGACTAGCTCTGTGTGCTGTCCAGCTAGCTCTTCCTGATTTGATAACCACTCGCAGTGATTAGTTTATTTGGTTTTTATTGCTCATTTTTTTTTTTGTCTATCTTTTTATTCAAAATCATGTTTTTTTTATTTTTTGCTGGTTTTTTAATTATGAAACAAATAGCATGGTTGGTTAAGAGCCGATAGACGGAGCCTGCCTATTTCGCCAATCTTTACGGTCTCGAACACAGCTTACCTTCTTTCCCATACACTAGAACTGACCAGAGTGCCAATTCCCATGTGAAAGCCTATGATCCCTTATTGATGTTCACCCGTTTAAAACCATTTCATCCCCGTGTAGATGATGGGAGGGGACCAGGGTTAAAAACACGAAGAATAACTAGTTGACTATACCTCTCTAGGAGCTAACCCAACTTAAGCACGATCGAATGAATTAGTTGGCACCTGAGGCATTTTCCAAGACGGCAGCTCGGACGTAGACATGGGCCAAGACAAAAAGATTTAACAGTACTTTTGAAGGGGGTATGTGTAGGTGAAAAAATCTGGAGCCAACAACCTAGATATTAGATATAAGCAACACAGCATAAGAACTGGTGTTCAAAATTGGTCAAGTGTGAAACGCGTGAACAACGGCTCAACCTGTTCCAGTGAAGTCACTTACCAAGTGTAAATAAATAGCGCGTTATACAAGTATATCAACAAACTGTTACGCTGACAATCAGTATATGATAGGTGACCTATGTTCTGAGTGTATTTGGCATGTACATGAAGCGGCCACTATGGCAAAGCATGCACTTGACCCCTAGAAGATCTAGATATGTGCGTCTCCACCATATACTTAGGACCTAGGAGTACTTTGTGGATCAAGACAAGTTTTTTTTTATTGAATCTCTAGATCAATAAGCTTTTACATATTAGCACTCTGTCATCACATGCTATAGTTATATGCTATCGCGATTCATGGAGTAGCCTCGGTTTTTTAATAAATGACTGCCTTGAACCTTGATTCCACCAACTTACTTTGCAACAGAGTTAGTTGTGTCAAGTGTCGTGCCATAGGGTTCTAAGAGTGTTTGTGCTACCGCTCGGATTCCATACTGTGCTAGTTTACTCATTAAAATGATGCAAGATGCCAGTTAGGGCCCACGGTTTAAATTCTCGGGGCGACTCTTTTCTTCTGTTATTATGATGACATCAATGAATTGTTGCTTCTCTGCTTAGCGGGCGATTCCCTGATCCACCTCTACGCAGAACGACACCATTCTAATATACTTCGGCTTCCTATTGACACTCGTGCTAATCTATACAAAACCTCATCTCAACATATGCAGTAGGCTGTATGCAGATAAATTGGTAGCGGTATGTAAACATATACAAACACTTACTTATATCCTGGAGTCTTTGCGTCATAAGTGTCTTCTTATAAGATGAACGCTAGCTTAAAACAATGCTGCTTTTTCAAGACTGCATAACACCGTTCGCTGCTCTTGGCTCTCACTCCAGCATTTCCATCGCCCAGATAGGATGGAGTCCATCACTCCTCAGCAGGCCAGGCTTGGTCCTGTTTGTGGGTGAGTCTCAGAAAGAGGGCCAATTATCTAAAAATTCTATATTTTGGGAAGGGCAGAAAACAGTTTTCAAACAGCGATTGAGTTGTGAGACTCTGCTGTAGAGCTCATCACTCCCCCTAACTGGGAGGGGGCCAGAGACAATTACTCGATGCCGACACATCATTCTAGCTGATTTACACGCTGAAGCTATGTTGCGCTTGGTGATCTCTGACTGTTTCATCCTAACATCGTTGGTGCCGACGTGGATAATAATATCCCTCTCTACACTCGCCAGTTTTAGCCTTGGCCAGCACCATCTTCAGATTAGCCTTAACGTCGGTAGCCCTGCCCCCTGGTAAACAGTGTATGATCGCTGGATGATTATTTTTAAGTCTAATACTGCGGGTAATGGAGTCGCCAATGACTAGGGTTTTCAATGTGTCAGAGCTAATGGTGTCTTCGGCGTCTCAGACCCCGTAATGGGTGGAGGAGAGACCAGACTCTGACTCGTTGAAGTTTCTGTTGGCTGAATGAGCGACACCGGTTGAGCATTCCTACAGCGTTTCCTTCCAGAAGCAATGAGAAAATTGTCAGGCTGCGGGGACCGTGCGAGGGGATTTATACTACTCTCTGTACTTATTGGTGACACAGACGCTGTTTCATCCTTTCCTACACTTAAATTACCCTTGCCTAATGATTGCGTCTGAAGCTGGGCTTGCAGCACAGCTATCCTCACCATAAGGCGATCGTTCTCCTGTATATTACAAGTACAGCGACTGCAATTAGAAGGCATAATGTTAATGTTACTATTTAGCTTCGGCTGGTGGAGGTCCTGACGAACCATGTCCAGATAAAGCGTCCGAGGTGAAAAAGTTGAATTTAAAAAGTTGAGCGAGGGAAAAAATATAAATATTAAACAGCAATTTAAAAGTAAAAACCATAAAGTTGGCAGGTAGCAAAGTAACTTTAGCAACAAACCGCACAGCAGCACGTAAACAAGTCCACAAGTTGTGACCGGATTACTTGGGCTGTAAACCATCAAACCCTGAGGTTGGTGTGTTGTCGGTATGTTTCTTTTGTATTATTATATCATATATTTAACTTATTTTTTCATTAATAATGTAAAATTAACAGCCGTACAGAACTACTCATGTGAAGTCAAAATTACAGAGGAGGAACTTCTTGATGCAATTAAAGCCTTTACGTTCAGGAAAACTCAAGGGCTGGATGTCATACCAGTGGAGGTATACTAAACCTTTTTTAAGAAGAGTAGAGAGTAGTATGTAGGGGATTATTTTCCTTGTTCTCACTAGTCATAGCAAAATCACGATGTTACAGCTATATAGCATAGCAGGAAAATCTAGTCAAATCTCATATCCCTTATAGGGATATAATATAGACGCAGTAGTAATGTGCTGGGAGAGAACTCTAGCTCTGTAGTTGCACCCTGAGTATTCATTGGGACTAAGCTATGGGGGCACGCCTTACTCCTATATCCCAAGTACATCAACCTGATAAAGCAATAATGGTTAATTGTCTTTGATGCATAAAAGATAATAAATATGACTGATGTAAGTGTGCAATATGTTTAGTCTGTTCAAGATCGTCGTGTCATGAAACCACGCAAGCGCAGAAAGGTAGGCCGGCGTGCTTTCATTTGTATGGTAATTTGGTCATTGCAAAGTTAGCACAGCCGCACGGAACTGGCTCGTCTCCACAACAGGCGAACTTTCTTCCGGCTCCCATTCGTCCGACAATTGCTACGATACTCGTCATCTTTTTTTTGCCTTTTCGGCCATCTTGCTTTCGTCGACAGGGGTTATGCGCTTTGAAGCTAATGACTCGAGCAGACTGATATCAAAAGGAGGCGTTACCTGTTTACCTAGCAACGGTCCATACTTGTACAGGCCAGTATTCATTTAATTTATAAGGATTAATGGACAATTGCTCC
>NC_036858.1:17774229-17788317 GCF_002910315.2 Salvelinus sp. IW2-2015
TAACCAGTATTTCAGAGGACGTTACTTAACTGATTAACCTTTCTGGCGCAGCGTTCCGCTAGCGACCCCACTCGACAACATCCGGGGAATTGCAGAGCGCCAAATTCAATACAGAAATAGTTATAATGAACATTCATAAAAATACAAGTGTTAACTCGGCTTAAGATTAACTTCTTGTTATCCAGCCACTTTGTCCGATTTCAAAAAGGCTTTACGGCGAAGCATACCATGCGATTATTGAGGACAGCGCCCCGCTTACAAAAGCATACAAACATTTTCCAACCAGTAGAGGAGTCACGAAAGTCAGAAATAGCGATAAAATAATCACTTACCTTGAAGATCTTCATCTGGTTGCAGTCACAAGAGTCCCAGCTATACAATAAAATTTGCTTTGTTCGATAAAGTCCCTCTTTATACCCAAAAACTCTGTTTTGTTGGCGCGTTTTGTTCAGTATCCACTGGCTCAAAGCGGTCAAAACATGCAGACATACATCCTAATAGTACAGGTAAGTTCGTCGAAACATGTCAAACAATGTTATAATTATCCTCAGGTTGTCAATTGTCTAATAATCGATAAATTCAACGGACAATAGCGTATTCAATAGAAAGGAAAAACACGAAGGGCGCGCACTCGGTCATGCGCGCAACCAGCACTGCATGATTCTACAGTCCATGACAAAGTCTCATTCTTCTTCATTTTTCAGAAAACAAGCCTGACAATGTCTAAGACTGTTGACATCTAGGGAAGCCATAGGAACTGCAATCTGGGTCCTAACCATTAGATACTCTATACAGGGGTCGGGAACTTTTTGACTAAGAGGAGCCATGAAAGCAAAACATTTGGAAATTTATTTCAGTGAGAGCCATAATATATTTTAAAAGTGAATTCAACTAAATGTCAGATAATAAGCCTCTGAATTTTCTTAAAAATGTTGTTATAATACTCACTTAATGCGACTTCTGGTGCTGCATGGATTTGCTGATATCTTTGTAGTCTGGTTGGTACTTGGTGAGGTTAGCTTCATGCAAGCGTTGAGGCTTTCATCCGTAAACGTGATCGTAGGTTGGACTTGATGTTTTAAGATGTGAGAAGACTGCTCACTGCATACGTAGATCCAAACATGGTCAATACAGCATACTCACACGCTGCAGTGTGTGGTAGTGACAGGGAAGCGCGTTCAAGTTTTGGAGATCAGTGGTGCTCCGGGTTGAAGTTTTTTCACTTTCTGTCACATGTGCATTGCCTCGCCAACTCCGCTTTTCTGTTCGCTGTCGTATTCTTTCCAAAATTCTTCAGGTCATCTACTTGAACTTTTCACCCACATGTCTGAGGCCTTCAGGTCAGCCAATCTCCTTGCAGCCCTGAACAGGACATGAGCAGTGAAAAATCGATGGATGGATTAAAACAAGGAGTTGTAGCGATGAGACAAGATAGTAATTACTAGCGATTGGATACCACGAAAATTGGGGAGAAAAGGGGATAAAATGTATAAAAAAAAAATAAAAAAAATAAAAAAAAGTGAGAATATTTTGTTTTATCTGCGAGCCAGATGCAATCATCAAAAGAGCCACACCTGGCTCGGGAGCCATAGGTTCCCGACCCCTGCTCTATAGGCATTCAATTGAAAACTACCCACATCAAAAAAATGACACTTCCTGGATGGATTTTCCACAGGTTTTCACCTGCCATATCAGTTCTGTTATACCCACATACATTATTCTAACAGTTTTGGAAACGTTAGAGTGTATTATATCCAAATCTACCAATTATATGCATATCCTAGCTTCTGGGCCTGAGTAAGAGGCAGTTTACTTTCGGCACGCTTCTTATCCAGATGTCGATACAAAATGTATAGCGCAAATAATTAAAAAGGTATTGTCGGACATTATTCAATCTAATCAGACAGGTTTTTTACATGGACGATACATTGGAGATAATATGTGACCAACTGGCTCAAATCACATTGGATAAAAGTAGAGACAGAGCTACAAAACGGTATATCATACACTACAGTTGAGGAACAATGTGAAAGTAATTTTGCTTTGAAAGTTGACAAACTTGAAAACTCACTTTTGAGAAAATGGCCTTTGAATGTTTTGGTACTACTACTGGAGAGCCCTTCTACGTCTACACCCATTCAGCATCGTTCACACCCTCTTAAGCCTTAGCCTCACCCATCTCTTTAAGGGTTGATCTGAGCATTCTATACTAACAACAGCAGTCAAGCACCCAAGCAAACTTGCCAGCTACTTCCAGACACAAATGAGAGAAAAGCTCACTGAACATTACTCGCCCTAGCAGAGCTGGTTATCCAGAGCGTTGGGGACTGCAACTGTGGTGTCAGATTGTCCATTCGTAAATTCAGAGTGTTTCGCTCTCGTAGCATTCGTAGCGTTCTGGTACACTCAGCTTTTGTTAAGACACGTAGCTAGCTAAACAATGAACCATAAACCCAACTCATGATGTTACTACCCTGCGTGAATCTGCAGGTATGCTATAACTAGTCAAGCAAATGGCTCTGAGATACGAATAATAAGATCGTACACGTAACGTTAGCTAGCGAGCCAACCAGCTAACTGTAAACTTTAACTTGAAATTATAAGCTTTTTTTTTCTCTCCCCAATTTTATGGTATCCAATTGTTAGTAGTTACTGTCTTGTCTCATCGCTACAACTCCCGCACGGACTCGAGAGCCATGGTCGAGAGCCATGCATCCTCCGAAACACAACCCAACCAAGTCACACTGAATCTTAACACAGCGCACATTCAACCAGCCGCACCAATGTGTCGGAGGAAACACCGTACACCTAGCGACCTGGTCAGCATGCACTGCACCCGGCCCGCCACAGGAGTCGCTAGTACACGATGAGACAATGTCCCTGCCGGCCAATCCCTCCCTAACCCGGACGACGCTAGGCCAATTGTGCGCCGCCCCATGGGTATCCCGGTCGCGGCCGGCTGCGACAGAGCCTGGGCTCGAACCCAGAGTCTCTGATGGCACAGCTAGCACTGCGATGCAGTGCCTTAGACCACTGCGCCACCCGGGAGGCCATGAAATTATAAGACTATGTCAAAATTAGAAACATGTAGTATCTGAAAATGTAGTTAGCTAGACTATCTTACCCATGGTCTGAAATGGGAGTAGATATCCAGAGAGAACTCAGCTAGTACGTCTATCAACAGTTGTTGCAGTGACATTCTATTGAAATGGATACTTGTATAGTGGAGTCTTTTGTTAAAACATGTAGCTAGCTAAACAATTTAACCATACTCCCAAACTCATGGACGTTACTACCCTGCATGAATCTGCAGGTAGCTAACCAACCGGGTTCAATGTTAGCTAGCTAACATTAGGCTATAAACTAGTCAAGTTAAATGGCTCTGAGATACAAATACAGTGGGGCAAAAAGGTATTTAGTCAGCCACCAATTGTGCAAGTTCTCCCACTTAAAAAGATGAGAGAAGGCCTGTAATTTTCATCATAGGTACCATTCAACGTATGACAGACAAAAATGAGAAAAAAAAATCACATGTAGGATTTTTAATTAATTTATTTGCAAATTATGGTGGAAATAAGTATTTGGTACCTACAAACAAGATTTCTGGCTCTCACAGACCTGTAACTCTTCTTTAAGAGGCTCCTCTGCCTCCACTCGTTACCTGTATTAATGGCACCTGTTTGAACTTGTTATCAGTATAAAAGACACCTGTCCACAACTCAAACGGTCACACTCCAAACTCCACTATGGCCAAGACCAAAGAGCTGTCAAAGGACACCAGAAACA
The DNA here is from genome assembly GCF_002910315.2 of Salvelinus sp. IW2-2015. NCBI lineage: Eukaryota > Metazoa > Chordata > Actinopteri > Salmoniformes > Salmonidae > Salvelinus > Salvelinus sp. IW2-2015. The sequence goes on from NC_036858.1 coordinate 17,778,016, forward strand.
AAAATTGTAGACCTGCACCAGGCTGAAGAAGACTGAATCTGCAATAGGTAAGCAGCTTGGTTTGAAGAAATCAACTGTGGGAGCAAATTATTAGGAAATGGAAGACATACAAGAACACTGATAATCTCACTCAATCTGGGGCTCCACGCAAGATCTCACCCCGTGGGTCAAAATGATCACAAGAACGGTGAGCAAAAATCCCAGAACCACACGGGGGGACCTAGTGAATGACCTGCAGAGAGCTGGGACCAAAGTACAAAGCCTACCATCAGTAACACACTACGCCGCCAGGGACTCAAATCCTGCAGTGCCAGACGTGTCCCCTGCTTAAGCCAGTACATGTCCAGGCCCGTCTGAAGTTTGCTAGAGAGCATTTGGATGATCCAGAAAGATTGGAGAATGTCATATGGTCAGATGAAACCAAAAATATAACTTTTTGGTAAACTCAATAATGGCTACTTCTCAGAAAGATTTAAACTGTCAAGAGGAGTTAAAACAAGGTTGTCCACTATCGGCATATTTTTGTATTATTTTTTATTTCACTTTATTTAACCAGGTAGGCTAGTTGAGAACAAGTTCTCATTTGCAACTGCGACCTGGCCAAGATAAAGCAAAGCAGTGTGACACAGACAACAACACAGAATTACACATGGAGTAAACAAGCCAATAAACACAATAAACAAGTCAATGACACAGTAGAAAAAAGAAAGTCTATATACAGTGTGTGCAAAGGGCATGAGGAGGTAGGCAAAAAATAGGCATGGAGCGAATAAACATTTTATCAGATTAACACTGAAGTGGATAAATGAGCAGATTATGATGTGCAAGTAGAGATACTGGTGTGCAAAAGAGCAGATAGTAAATAAAATAAAAACAGTATGGGTGAGGTAGGTAGATTGGGTCTGCAATTTACAGATGGACTATTTACAGCTGCAGCGATCGGTTAGCTGCTCAGATAGCGATTTTTGCTATTCGTTCCAGTCACTGGCAGCAGAAACTGGGGGAAAGGTGGCCAAATGAGGTGTTGGTTGGGATGATCAGTGAGATATACCTGCTGGAACGTGTGCTACAGGTAGTGTTTTTATCGTTGACCAGTGACTTGAGATAGGGTGGAGCTCTACCTAGCATAGACTTATAGATGACCTTGGAGCCAGTGGGTCTGGCGACGAATATGTAGCGAGGGCCATTCGACTAGAGCATACAGGTCGCAGTGGCGGGTGGATAAGGTATTTGTAACAAAACGGATGCACTGTGTTTGCTGCATCCAGTTTGCTGAGTAGAGGATTGGAAGCTATTTTGTAGTTGACATCGCCAAAGTCGGATTGTAGGATAGTCATTTTACTAGGGTAAGTTTGGCGGCGTGAAGTGAAGGGGCTTTGTTGCGAAATAGAAAGCCGATTCTAGATTTGATTTTGGATTGGAGATGGTTAATTATGAGTCTGGAAGGAGAGTTTACAGTCTAGCCAGACACCTAGGTATTTATAAGTTGTCCACATATTCTAGGTCGGTACCGTCCACGGTTGTGATGCTAGTCGGGCAGGCGGGTGCGGGCAGCAATGGGTTGAAAAGCATGCATTTGTTTTACTAGCGTTAAGAGCAGTTGGAGACCACGGAAGGAGTGTTGTATGGCATTGGAAGCTCATTTGAGGTTAGTTAACAGTGTCCAAGGAAGGGCCAAAGTAATACAGAATGGTGGCATCTGCGTAGAGGTGGATCAGGAATCGCCCGCAGCAAGAGCGACATCATTGATATACACAGAGAAAGAGTCGACCCGAGAATTGAACCCTGTGGTACCCCATAGGAGACTGCCAGAGGTCCGTACAACTGCCCCCGATTTGACAAAACTGAACTCTGTCTGCAAAGTAGTTGGTGAACCAGGCCGAGGCAGTCATTGAGAAACCAAGGCTATTGAGTCTGCCGATAAGAATACGGTGATTGACAGAGTCGAAGCCTTGGTCAGGGTCGATGAAGACGGCTGCACAGTACTGTCTTTTATTCGATGGCGGTATGATATTGTTTAGTACCTTGAGCGTGGTTGAGGTGCACGCGTGGACAGCTCGGAAGCCGGATTGGCACAGCGGAGAAGGTACGATGGGATTCGAAATGGTCAGTGATCTGTATTAACTTGGCTTCGAAGACTTTAGATAGGCAGGGCAGGATGGATATAGGTCTGTAACGTTTTGGTCTAGGGTGTCACCCCCTTTGAAGAGGGGATGACCGCGGCATGGGACGATACGACGCGGCAGGAATCTGGACGATACGAAAGAGAGGTTGAACAGGCTGGTAATAGGGGTTTGCAACAAATGGCGGCGGATAGTTTTAAGAAGAGAGGTCAGATTGTCCAGCCCAGCTGATTGGTTTTGCAGCTCTTTCAGAATATCTGCTGTCTGAATTGTGTGAAGGAGAAGCTGGGGAGGCTTGCAAAGTAGCTTGCGGGGGGGGGGGGCGGAGCTGTTGGCCGGGATTGGAGTAGCCAGGAGAAAGGCATGGCCAGCCGTTGAGAAATGCTTATTGAAATTTGCGTTATTCATGGATTTAACAGTGGTGACCGTGTTACCTAGCCTCATGCAGTGGGCAGTTGGGAGGAGTGCTCTTGTTCTCATGGACTTTACAGCTGCGTCAACAAATAAAACTTTTTTGGAGTTAGAGCTACAGGATGCGAATTTCTGCTTGAAAAAGCTAGCCTTTGCTTTCCTGACTGACTGTGTGTATTGGTTCCTGACTTCCCTGAACAGTTGCATATCGCGGGGACTATTCGATGCTATTGCAGTCCGCCACAGGATGTTTTTGTGCTGGTCAAGGGCAGTCAGGTTTGGAGTGAACCAAGGGCTATATCTGTTCTTAGTTCTGCATTTTTTGAACGGGGCATGCTTATCTAAGATGGTGAGGAAATCACTTTTAAAGAATGACCAGGCATCCTCGACTGACGGGATGAGGTCAATATCCTTCCAGGATACCCGGGCCAGGTCGATTAGAAWGGCCTGCTCGCAGAAGTGTTTTAGGGAGCGGTTGACAGTGATGAGGGGTGGTCGTTTGACCGCAGACCCATAGCGGATACAGGCAATGAGGCAGTGATCGCTGAGATCCTGATTGAAAACATTGGAGGTGTATTTGTTGGTCAGGATAATGTCTATGAGGGTGCCCATGTTTACGGATTTAGGGTTGTACCTGGTGGGTTCCTTGATGATTTGTGTGAGATTTGTGTGAGACATCTAGCTTAGATTGTAGGACTGCCGGGGTGTTAAGCATATCCCAGTTTAGGTCACCTAACAGAACGAACTCTGAAGCTAGATGGGGGGCGATCAATTCACAAATGGTGTCCAAGGCACAGCTGGGAGCGGAGGGGGGTTGATAGCAGGCGCCAACAGTGAAAGTCTTATTTCTGGAGAGGTTAATTAAAAAAATTAGAAGTTCAAACTGTTTGGGTATAGACCTGGAAAGTACGACAGAACTTTGCAGGCTATCTCTGCAGTAGWTTGCAACTCCTCCCCCTTTGGCAGTTCTATCTTGACGGAAAATGTTGTAGTTGGGTATGGAAATCTCAGAATTGTTGGTGGCCTTCCTAAGCCAGGATTCAGACACGGCAAGGACACCAGGGTTGGCGGAGTGTGCTAAAGCAGTGAGTAAAACAAACTTAGGGAGGAGGCTTCTGATGTTGACATGCATGAAACCAAGGCATTTTGGATCACAGAATGAGGGTGCCTGGGGACACGCACGGCCTGGGTTTACCTCCACATCACCCGAGGAACAGAAGAGGAGTAGGATGACGGTATGGCTAAAGGCTATCAAAACTGGTCACCTAGAGCATTGGGGACAAAGAATAAAAGGAGCAGATTTCTGGGCGTGGTAGAATAGATTCAGGGCATAATGTGCAGACAGGGGTATGGTGGGGTGCGGGTACAGCGGAGGTAAGCCCAGGCACTGAGTGATGATAAGAGAGGTTGTATCTCTGGGTAAGCTGGTTATAATGGGTGAGGTCACCGCATGTGTGGGAGGTGGGACAAAGGAGGAATCAGAGGTATAATGAGTGGAACTAGGGGCTCCATTGTAAACTAAAACAATGATAACTAACCTAAACAACAGTATACAAGGCATATTGACATATGAGAGAGACATATAGCGAGGCATAAAGTAATCACAGGTGTTGATTGTTAACTACACACAGGGCCTGAGTTTGCGTCTGGGGCCGACAGAGGAAAAATAATAATAATAAAATAACAGAATGGAGTACCGTGATTAATGGACAGACCAGCAGGCACCAGCTATGTAGCCAAGTGATCATAGGGTCCAGGGGGCAGCAATAGATGAAACAGGGAAGTCGCGGAGTAGTCGCTACTACGCTAGCACGCGGACGACACAGCGTTTAAAGTTAGTAGTAAAGTTAGTAGCTCGGGGCTAGTAGAAGCGTCTGCACCAACGTCCGACGGAGGCCGGTTGAAGGCACAGCGGATGGAGTATTCATCGGCAGACCAGTCGTGGTGGTGCGGCGGGGCGCCGTGTCGACTAAGGATCCAAGCCAGATGGTGAAAGAGGTATTGTAGTTGTAGTAATTTAGTTTTCTAGCTGGGAGATGCGCCTGGCTCACGGCTATCTGGTGCTATCTTCGGGGCAGGGGCGTTAGCCACTATAGCCACTCGGTAGCAGCGGTGATCCGGTGCCAAGGTCCAGAGCTTACGGCAAGGATCCAGTGGGGTAGTGTGTTCTAGCCGTGTTTGGGTGGAGTCCGGGTGAACAACTGAGTAGGCCGGGAGGTGGGCCTCAGGGATATCTTCGGTACTGGGTAACTCGGTGGGTGCTAGCTAGCTGTGAAGATCAGGAGTAATGGTCCAGCGATTACGGCAGGAATCCGGCGTTGTAGTGGAGAGACAGTCCGTTACTGGTAGGCTGGCGAGTATTATCCAGGCAAAAAAAAAGGTCTGGTACCTGTGCAGAAGGTAAAGGCCGCTAGCAGTGGCTAACGATGACTAAATAGCTTGTAGCTAATTAGCTGGTTAGCTTCTGATGGCTAGGTGGTTCTTGCTATAAGGTCTAAAAATTTAAAATAATAGCGGTTCCGTATCACATTGAGTGAGGCAGGTTACCGGAAGGTATAATTGAACTAAAATGGAGAAGAGATTGAAAATAAAATTGAAATATATACAAAAAATATGAAAAAATACAAAAGTACCCGAGAGGACGAACAAAACACGTCTGCACTGCTACGCCATCTTGGATTGCATATCTATTTATTATGGCCATCGAAATGTTAGCTATTAAAATCAGATCCCAAAATAATATCAAGGTGTTAGAAATCCAGGGCTTTAAAACAAAGGTGTCATTGTATGCTGATGATTCATGCTTTCTTTTAAATCCACAATTTGGATCCCTCCACAGCCTCATAGAGGATCTAGATACTTTTTCTAACCTCTCTGGATTTTAACCAAATTATGATGAGTGTACTATATGTATTGGATCACAAAAAAATACAACTTTTACATTATCATGTAGTTTACCAATAAAATGGTCTGATGTGGATATACTCGATATACATATCCCGAAATAAGTAAATGATCTCACTCAAATACATTTTAATAGAAAGTTGCTACCATGTAAAGGTAAATACCTGTCTATTTGTGGAAAAATACCCCTGATTAACTCTTTAGTCATATCCCAGTTTACCTATTTGCTTATGGTCTTGCCTACACCTAGGGAACAGTTTTTTAAATTATATGAGAAAAAAAAGATTCAATTTTATTTGGAACGGCAATCCAGACAAAATTAGTTGTACCTATTTATATAAGGAATATGAATTAGGAGGGCAGAAATGATTAAATATTAAAGCATTAAACCTCTCACTAAAGGCTTCAGTCATACAAAAGTTATACTTAAATCCGAACTGGTTCTCCAGAAAATTAGTAAGAATGTCTCACCCTGTTTCAGAATGTCATTTTTCCTTTTATTCAGATTACAACCTCTCACTTTCAGTTATTTGAAAAGGAAATCATCTCCCAAATAACAACATTTTTAAAACAAGCCATAGAAAGTTGGTTGCAATTTCAATTTAATCCAGCAGAAAAGACAGAACAAATAATACAACAAATATTGTGGTTGAACTCAAATATACTTATTGATTTATTTTATGTTTTTTATTTTATTTTATGTTTAAAAAAGTTATAATCTTCGTAAATGATGTCAGAAATAGGACTGGTGGAATTATGTCACACATCACATGCAGCTAACAAAAGCTTATGGATATATCTGCTCCACACAAAATTACAACCAACTAAGTGCAGCATTACAGCAAAAATGGAAGGAAAAGAGGAGGAAAGAGGAAAGCGGAAGGGGGAAAAAGTAAGGAACTTGTTTGTCGGACCTGCATTAAAGACCATAATTGGTTAAAGAAAATTGTGATTAATAAAAAAGTATACCAGTTTAATTTAAGGACCAAAAAATTGACAGCCGTGATCCCGTGTGGCTCAGTTGGTAGAGCATGGCGCTTGCAACGCCAGGGTTGTGGGTTCATTCCCCACGGGGGGACCAGGATGAATATGTATGAACTTTCCAATTTGTAAGTCGCTCTGGATAAGAGCGTCAGCTAAATGACTTAAATGTAAATGTAATTGCAAAATAGTTAAGAGATTTTTGACGTACCAATTCCATGGCACATGGTTTATGAACTGATACGCAAAACCACGGCAGANAGAGATTTTTGACGTACCAATTCCATGGCACATGGTTTATGAACTGATACGCAAAACCACGGCAGATTCAAAACTTCACATTTTTCAATTTAAATTATTATACTAAATTCTTGCAACCAATAGAATGTTACGTACAGTTGAAGTCGGAAGTTTACAAACACCTTTTCCAAATACATTTAAACTCAGATTTTCACAATTCCTGACATTTAATCCTAGTAAAAATTCCTTGTTTTAGGTCAGTTAGGATCACCACTTTATTTTAAGGATGTGTAATGTCAGAATAATAGTAGAGAGAATGATTTATTTCAGCTTTTATTTATTTCATCACATACCCTTGAAACCGAGCTAAGCGAACTCTATCATTGTCTGATCTGTGTAAACGTCTTGACCAAACCCCCCTGGTCTGCCACAAGTGATGGAGAATGCGAGCATTCTGATAACGTGGTCAGATCAGGGTTGATGTTTACGTAGCATCAGCATGGACGAGTTGATAGCTCAGTTCGTCCGGGCCCAACAAGCACAACAGGTTGATCAGGAAAGAATGCTGGAGGAACAGCGGCTACAAAATGTCAGCCTCATTGAGGATATCAGGAGGCTACAATGAGGAGTGTCTACTGAATCACATCCAAACCGGTTTTTAATCAAGCTAACGGAAGTCGACAACATTGAAATCAGACAGCACTACGGGAAGAATGGCCAAGGCCGAAGTGAGCAAGTTTGCTGGCCCCGTTCCTCTCTGGGAATGCCCAAAAGGTGTATTGGGACCTTAACGACGAACAGGCGGCTAACTGTTCCTCAACCAGAGGTTTGTGGCCGATGCACCCCCCCGAGCCCAGATGTGCGACCTACTGCGCGTCACCAGGACATGGCTCCTAACCGACAAATCCACCCTCTCTATCCTAGACAAAGTGGTCCTGGATCGCTTCTTAAGGGCGCTACCCCACGACATGAGGAAGACAGTGAGTCTATGTGCGCCGCGACAGAAGAACAGCCCCACCGCTGTATACCCCAAACCGACAGTCGGCAGGGCCAAAGGGCTGCAGACCCGTGGAGAGACAGCTGGGGGAGAGCCGACCCGCCACCGATGACCCCAGGTTAATGGAGACCAAAGGAGGTGTTTTGAGTGTGGGGGCACCTTGCCTGGAAATGCCCGGCTCAAGAGGAGTTCATGCCCTGAACAAGCCCCGGAGGCGAGCTGGGCTATACAGTGAACTACGTTATCTCTTGTTGGACGACCCGTTGCCTGCACGGCCCGGAAGCAAGCAGTTGTCAAACCCGTATCTACGGGTCCAGAGTCAGAGTCAAATCAAATCAAATCAAATTTTATTAGTCACATACACATGGTTAGCAGATGTTAATGCGAGTGTAGCGAAATGCTTGTGCTTCTAGTTTCCACAATGCAGTAATAACCAACAAAGTAATCTAACCTACAACCACAACTACTACCTTATACACACACACAAGTGTAAAGGGATAAAGAATATGTACATAAAGATATATGATGAGTGGTGGTACAGAACGGCATGGCAAAGATGCAGTAGATGGTATAGAGTACGGTATATACATATGAGATGAGTACTGTAGGGTATGTAAACATAAAGTGGCATAGTTTAAAGTGGCTAGTGGTACATGTATTACATAAAGATGGCAAGATGCAGTAGATGATATAGAGTACAGTATATACATATGAGATGGGTAATGTAGGGTATGTAAACATTATTATAAGTGGCATTGTTTAAAGTGGCTAGTGGTACATTTTTACATAATTTCATCAATTCCCATTTTTAAAGTGGCTGGAGTTGAGTCAGTATGTTGGCAGCGGCCGCTAAATGTTAGTGGTGGCTGTTTTAACAGTCTGATGGCCTTGAGATAGAAGCTGTTTTTCAGTCTCTCGGTCCTGCTTTGATGCACCTGTACTGACCTCGCCTTCTGGATGATAGCGGGGTGAACGGAGCAGTGGCTTGGGTGGTTGTTGTCCTTGATGATCTTTATGGCCTTCCTGTGACATCGGGTGGTGTAGGTGTCCTGGAGGGCAGGTAGTTTGCCCGGTGATGCGTTCTGCCAGACCTCACTACCTCTGAGAGCCTTACGGTTGTGGGCGGAGCAGTTGCCGTACCAGGCGGTGATACAGCCCGACAGGATGCTCTCGATTGTGCATCTGTAGAAGTTTGTGAGTGCTTTTGGTGACAAGCCGAATTTCTTCAGCCTCCTGAGGTTGAAGAGGCGCTGCTGCGCCTTCTTCACAACGCTGTCTTGTGTGGGTGGACCAATTCAGTTTGTCCGTGATGTGTACACGAGGAACTTAAACTTCTCACCTTCTCCACTACTGACCCGTCAATGTGGATAGGGGGGTGCTCCCTCTGCTGTTTCCTGAAGTCCACAATCATCTCCTTTGTTTTGTTGACGTTGAGTGTGAGGTTATTTTCCTGAAACCACACTCCGAGGGCCCTCACCTCCTCCCTGTAGGCCGTCTCGTCGTTGTTGGTAATCAAGCCTACCACTGTATGTGTCATCCGCAAACTTGATGATTGAGTTGGAGGCGTGCATGGCCACGCAGTCGTGGTGAACAGGGAGTACAGGAGAGGGCTCAGAACGCACCTGTGGGGCCCCAGTGTTGAGGATCAGCGGGGTGGAGATGTTGTTACCTACCCTCACCCACCTGGGGGCGGCCCGTCAGGAAGTCCAGGACCAGTTGCACGGGCGGGGTCGAGACCCAGGGTCTCGAGCTTGATGACGAGTTTGGAGGGTACTATTGGTGTTAAATGCTGAGCTGTAATCGATGAACAGCATTCTCACATGGGTATTCCTCTTGTCAGATGGGTTAAGGGCAGTGTGCAGTGTCGGTTGCGATTTGCGTCGTCTGTCTGTGACCTATTGGGTGTCGGTAAGCAAAGTTGGAGTGGTGCTTAGGGTGTCCGGTAGGGGTGGAGGTGATAATGGTCCTTGACTAGTCTCTCAAAGCACTTCATGACTGTACTGGAAGTGAGTGCTACGGGGCGGTAGTCGTTTAGCTCAGTTACCTTAGCTTTTCTTGGGAACAGGAACAATGGTGGCCCTCTTGAAGCATGTGGGAACAGCAGACTGGGATAGTCTCATGGCGAGTCGATGATTGACTGGAGATAGTATGTCATTTCCATGTGGATACACACGCAGCCTGTTCTTGTGTGTGGCTGGTTGTTCGATGCTCTTGACCGGACTGGCGTCTGAAATCCTGTCTAGCTCGGGCTCGATTGGACTGGTTGTTGCGGGGTGGCATTAATGCACACCGTAATGTCGGTCCAATTTCTTGTAGTTTCTGACGTTTTACTTTTTCTCACGTCCCTCGGCTGCAGTGAAGGAGAGCCCGCAGGTTTTGGTAAGGGGCAGTGTCAGTGGGCATCCTGTCATGTCTCCAAGCAGGCAACAAAAGTTGTTCTAGCCTGTCTGGGGAGCCAGACAATCCTGGGCTCGCGACGGGCTGGTTGGTTTCTTCCTTGCTTTATCGCTGTGATTGACTGTAGACCCTGCACATACTCTTTGCTGTCTGAGCTGTTGAATTGCGACTGATTTTGTCTCTGTCTGGGACTTAGCCTGTTTGAATTGTCCTTGCGGAGAGAATATGCCTAACACTGGTTGTAATCGG
>NC_036858.1:17793192-17813697 GCF_002910315.2 Salvelinus sp. IW2-2015
CCTGGTAGGAACGATGATGAGTTGACGTTAATCGTATATTCAGTAGTTCCTCCCGACTGTATGTAATGAAACCTAAGATTACCTGGGGTACCAATGTAAGAAATAACACATAAAAAAACAAAATACTGCATATTTTCCAAGGAACGCGAAGCGAGGCGGCCATCTCTTTTTCGGCGCCATCTCTTTTTTCGGAGTCGGAGAGGGCGCCGGAACCCAACCCCACTGGTGAACAACTGGAGGATGAGCCCATCCTCCCCCTCCTTGATTTCGAGGGACCAGTCGAGACGCCAACTGAGGGGACAATTCAGGACTGCCTAGTGGGAGGATCCGAACTTGAAAGCCACCGCAGCCCGAGTGATAGAGATGGATGGACAGCTACTTCCGGGGGTGAGTGACTTGCTATACCCCCATTTCCAAATCAAGAATAACCTTTTGTATCAGGTGTCGCACTAACAGGGGTAACTTCGACAGGTACTGTTGCTGCCCCGACGGTACTTGGGAACCGTTCTTCAGCTGGCCCACACCCACCTGTTGGGGGCTCACCTGGGAATGGAGAAGACCTGGGAATGGATCGCCGCCCGGTTCCACTGGCCCGGATGAGGAGGGCCGTGTAAGACAATTGTCGAAGCTGCCCGAAGTGTCAAATCACTGCCCCAAAGTACACTTCCGAAACCCGCTGGTCCCCCTACTGATCATTGGGGTGCCCTTTGAACGTATCGCCATGGACATAGTTGGACCCCTGGTAAAAACAGCATGAGGACACCGGTACATCCTGGTAATAGTAGATTATGCCACCCGCTATCCCGAGGCCATTCCCCTACAGGCGGCGGTATCCAATGGAATCGCCCGGGAGCTGTTCCACCTCTTTAGCTGGGTGGGCATCCCGAACGAGATCCTGAAAGACCAAGGTACTGAGTTTATGTCCCGTCTAATGAAAGATTTGTGTGCTCTCCTGCAAATCAAACAGACCTGGACCTCCGTCTTTCACCCCCAGACAGATGGGCTCGTTGAGCGGTTCAATAAAATGCTCAAACAAATGCTGCGGAAGGTCATCGAGCAGGATGGGAAGAACTGGGACCAGCTACTACCCCACCAAATGTTCTTGATCCGAGAAGTACCCCAGTTCTCCACAGGTTTTTCCCCTATTGAACTCCTCTATGGGAGGAGGCCACGCGGCCTACTGGACCTCGCCAAGGAGGTGTGGGAAGCCCAACCGACCCCCTTAAGCAGCGTGGTAGAACACGTGGAGACGATGAGGGAGTGGATGACAGCCATATGGCCAGTGGTACGGAAAATATGGAGAAGGCCCAACGCGCCCAGGCCTACAATCAGGGAATCAGGGAACCCAGCCCCGAGAATTCCAGGTGGGAGACAAGGCGTTAGTCTTAATCCCCATGGCCGAAAGTAAGTTCCTGGCAACATGGCACGGGTGTACGAGGTGATAGAGAAGCTGGGATCCGTCAATTACTTCGTACTGCAGCCGGGGAGACAGAAACCCCAACAGATTTACCACGTGAACCTGTTGAAGAAGTGGCACAAGAGGACAGCCTTGGCCGTGTTATGGTRGGGACCCAGGACACCAACGGTACCAGTGGTGGTCCCGAGCAATGCGGACCTCGAACCCAGCCCAGAAGCAAACGCTCAGGGAGCTTGTCGATCGGAACATGGCGGTGTTCTCTGAGAAGCTAYGCCGCACGACCCTCATTGAACACCACATCCGCATCCGCCCCGGGAAATGGTACAAAAGTGGCCATATCAGATTCCTGAGGCCCGAAGGAAGGCTGTGAAGCAGGAAGTGGAGGCTATGCTGAGGATGTGTGTCGTRGAAGAGTCCCACAGCACATGGTGCAGCCCTATAGTGTTGGGGCCCAAACCGGACGGTAGCCTGCTGTCGTGTCTTTACTACCATTAAATGAAGACTTTTAGTTTTTCTCAAAGATTCTCTGTAATTAGTATTACGCGATTAAACTGATTAATCATGTAACTGTAATTAACTAGGAAGTCGTGGCACCAAGGAAAATATTCAGATTACAAAGTTATAATTTTCCTAATATAACTTTTCAGATATTTTATATCTGATCAATTAGTCTTCGAATTAATGAATTATTTACTTTACCTTACATTAGTCTCATTCCAAACGTCGTAAATTGTTGGTTATCTGCACGAACCCAGTCTTCACTATGAGTCATCCATACATCAATTGTCTTAAATAATTTATTTACTAACTAAGTAATTCACAGAAATGCATAAACAAACAGTTGATAGTTACAAGGAAATGATAACGGAGTTTCCCTAGTGGGCTAAAGCGATATCGCGGCTTGTTAGACAAAAGGGGAGTGGGGGTCAGATGAGAAGTCACTACAGAGTTGATAATTATAACAATTTAAATGCTAATCCTTTGCACATGAACGCTCACTCATTCGGGAACAATTACAATCAATATATATATTTCGCTCAGTGTGTTGTCGGGATCTCTGCTGAAAAGTTAGTTTCTGTTGGTGAATTTCCATCCTCTCTCTGTCTCTGTCGTGGTTAGAGTGGATTGTTCAGAGTGACATTCATTCATGTCGTTATGGATAGGTGTTTCGGCGGTTGTCGTTCTTCGCGTTCAATGATACCGAATTCCTAGCTGCAGACTAGTAATTAATATCAAAGACTTGTTCTTATTCTGTCGGTATCAATAGTCTAAGAGTTTAATCACGTGGGATGGTTAACAACAAGCTAAGCTGTGTTTTGGTATATTTCACTTGTGATTGCATGATTATAAATATTTMTAGTAATAGTTTTTAATCTGATACGTTTGGGAATTTTCNCTTAACCAGCATGGCTACCACAGCATTCTGCAGCGATATGCGGGACTATCATTTGTTTTTCAACAGGACAATGACCCAACACACCTCCAGGCTGTGTAAGGGCAATTTGACCAATAAGGAGAGTGATGGAGTGCTGCATCAGATGACCTGGCCTCCACAATCACCTGCTCTCAACCCAATTGAGATGGTTTGGGATGAGTTGGACCGCAGAGTGAAGGAAAAGCAGCCAACAAGTGCTCAGCAAATTTGAAACTGGGTTTTTTACATTGGATAAAAGTAGAGACTCAGAGCTAGAAAATGGTTTATCATGCAATGTATTTTTGAGGAACAATGGGAAAGTAATTCTCCTTTGAAAGTTGCTTAACTTGTAAACTCACTTTTAAGAAAAGGGCCTTTGAATGTTTTGGTACCTACTGGAGAGCTCTCCTTTGTCTACAGCCATTCAGCATTGTTCACACCCTCTTAAACCAGCCCCACCCACCTCTTTAAGGATTCACATGTGAGGTCTAAACAGTAAGTAGTGTAGTAAAGATTAAGACTAAATGTGGTAGTAGCCTACAATAAGTAAAAATTCCAGGTAAACAGAAAGTGTCCAGATAAAAATATTTTATAAATATTAGATGACGCTTACCCAGACACACTTGTCTAAATTGATGGGTCATGTGAAAGAAATGCTATAACCCCCAGCCACATCTAGTGGTGGAAAAAGTACTACATTGTCATACTTGAGTAAATGTATAGTTCATTTCAAAATCCTTATGTTAAACCAGACAATTTAATAGCCAGGGGCACACTCCAACACTCAGACATAATTTACAAACAAAGCATTTGTGTTTAGTGAATCTGCCAGATCAACTGCAGTTTGGTATGACTAGGGTTGTTCTCTTGATAAGTGTGTGAATTGGAAATTTTTCCTGTCAAAATGTAACAAGTACTTTTGGGTGTCAGGGAAAATGTAAAAAGTAGTAAAAGTAAAAGTTGCCAAACATATAAATAGTAAAGTAATGTACAGATACCTCCCAAAAATACGTAAGTGGTATTTTAAAGTATTTTTGCAAAAGTACTTTACACCACTGCCTACATGCCTTCACATCAGTACATTAGCATACTTTATATTGTGGTGTACAGCAGGTCAGCCACCAGGTGGAGACTCGCCGTGGCCTGGTGACAGACGGAGTCTACATCATGAGGCGATGGCACACGGGGGAGGGGACTGGGGGAAGAGGGTTACTCCCGTATCGTCGTGGTCAGTCCCAGGGATAACGGAGGGAGTTCAGTTTTGTTCCCCACAGGATACAGCAAGACCCGAAGCCCAGAAGATGGTCTCCCAGAAAAGGTCTCCTCCGTCTTTCACCCCCAGACAGATGGGCTCGTTGAGCGGTTCAATAAAATGCTCAAACAAATGCTGCGGAAGGTCATCGAGCAGGATGGGAAGAACTGGGACCAGCTACTACCCCACCAAATGTTCTTGATCCGAGAAGTACCCCAGTTCTCCACAGGTTTTTCCCCTATTGAACTCCTCTATGGGAGGAGGCCACGCGGCCTACTGGACCTCGCCAAGGAGGTGTGGGAAGCCCAACCGACCCCCTTAAGCAGCGTGGTAGAACACGTGGAGACGATGAGGGAGTGGATGACAGCCATATGGCCAGTGGTACGGAAAATATGGAGAAGGCCCAACGCGCCCAGGCCTACAATCAGGGAATCAGGGAACCCAGCCCCGAGAATTCCAGGTGGGAGACAAGGCGTTAGTCTTAATCCCCATGGCCGAAAGTAAGTTCCTGGCAACATGGCACGGGTGTACGAGGTGATAGAGAAGCTGGGATCCGTCAATTACTTCGTACTGCAGCCGGGGAGACAGAAACCCCAACAGATTTACCACGTGAACCTGTTGAAGAAGTGGCACAAGAGGACAGCCTTGGCCGTGTTATGGTTGGGACCCAGGACACCAACGGTACCAGTGGTGGTCCCGAGCAATGAGGACCTCGAATCCAGCCCAGAAGCAAACGCTCAGGGAGCTTGTCGATCGGAACATGGCGGTGTTCTCTGAGCATAAGCTACAAGCGCCACAGAACCCCTGCATTGAAACGCACATCGCATCCGCTGCCGCCGGGAAATGGTAACAGAAATGGGCCCAATATCACCCGATTTCCAGAGGCCCGAAGAGGAAGGCTGTGAACAGGAAGTGGAGGCTATGGAGGATGGTGGTCGTCGAAGAGTCCCACAAGCAAATGGTGCAGCCCTATCGTGTTGGGGCCAAACCGGAACGGTAGCCTGCTGTCGTGTCTTTACTACCATTAAATGAAGACTATTTAGTTTTCTCAAAGATTCTCTTAAATTAGGTATTACGAACCCGATTAGAACTGATTAATCATGTAACTGTAATTAAACTAGGAAGTCGTGGCACCAGGCAAATATTCAGATTACCAAAAGTTTAATTTTCCTAATATATATTTCAAGATATTTATATCTGATCAATTAGTCTTCGAATAATGAATTATTTACTTTACCCTTACATATAGTCTCATTCCAAACGTCGTAAATGTGTGGTTATCTGCACACGCCCCAGTGCTTCCGACTATGAGTCATGGCCAATACATCAATCTGTCTTCAAATTAATTTATTTACTAACTAAGTAATTTCACAGAAATGCACTAACAAACAGTTGATAGTTTACAGAGAAATGATAACGGAGTTTCCCTAGTGGGCTAAAGCGATCATCGCGGCTTGTTAAGACAAAAGGGGAGTGGGGGTTCAGATGAGAAGTCACTACAGAGTTGATAATTATAACACTAAATGCTAATCCTTTGGCACATTGAACGGCTACACTCCATTCGGGAACAATTAAAAATCAAATATATAATTTCGCGTCAGTAAAGTGTTGTCGGGATCTCTGCTGAAAGTTAGTTTCTGTTGTGAATTTCCCATCCTCTCTCTTGTCTGTCGTTGGTTAGAGTGGATTGTTCAGAAGTGACATTCTTCATGGTCGGTATGGCGATAGTGTTTTCGGCGGTTGTCGTTCTTCGCGTTCAATTGATAGCCGAATTCCTTACTCCAGACTATAATTAATATCAAAGACTTTTCTTATTCTGTCGGTATCATTAGTCTACAAGAAGTTTAATGCACGTGGGCGACCGGTAACAACAAAGCTTTAAGGCTGTGTTTTGGGTATATTTCGACTTGTGATTGCATGATTATACAATATTTTTAGTAATTAGTTTTTTAATCTGATAGCGTGTTGGGTAATTTCTCATCTTTCCTTTCAAGGCGACGCCGCGGGAACGAGGCTGTCACGTATTTCTCCAACATAAACGGTCCAAGAACCCCAAAATGGCGTTTTTTTGTTATAAAAGTAATATTACTCGGAACAAAAAATAACATTTATTGCGTGTAACCTGGGAGTCTCGTGAGTGCAAACATCCGGAGAGGTTATCAAACGGTAAGCGATTAATTTATTGCTTTTCTGACTTCGTGACCGATTGCTAAATTTTTGGGGCTCCGCTGTTGTAGCATTGATTGATGACCACACTGCAACAAAATTAAATTTCTTTCGCTGTAAAGCAGTATTTTCAAAAATCTGACCACGATAGGTGGATTAACAACAAGCTATGCTGAGTGGTTTTTGGTTGATATTTCACTGTGATTGCATGATTATAATATTTTAGTGAATATTTATGCATTTGGCTGCCCACTGACAATTCTAGCAGTTGTTTTAGGAAAAGTCATCCCGTAAAAGGATCCGTAGGCTAGCGGCAGTGAAAGTTAAAAGATTCAGAAGTCTGGTCTCAAACCTGGCCCTCTCGTTATCGGAATAAGCTTGGTCCTGTAACTGCCTTTGTCTCTCGTGATTGAGAGAAACATGGTCTGGGTGAACTAGAAAACCCGAGTTGGAGGTTTTATCTCGAGAAGGGACAGAAAGCGGGCCTAGCTCCCAGGGATGCCCCGACCATAACTGTGCTCACTGGGCGGTCTGCTGATTTAGTTTCAAACATCAAAAAGGGAATGTCGAGAAGTTTATCCTTCATTAAACACGTTCCACGAATTGTACATTACAAAACAATTTTACAAAGAGGTGAATCATCCTCAACCGTCATCTTCATCTTACCTACAACAATTAGATGTAAACCTCATAGTCTGTGATCTAGTTATAGGTAAGACAGCGTATAATGGGTAACTACTGGTCTATTGTCTCCATGAGTTTGCCACCTACAGTTGTAACAGGAAAACGGACCAGTTCGTAGCTGGATTCTTCTTTTACCCGAGGGCTATTTACAACTTCAGTTCGGAATCGATAATATGTTGTTCGTGGACCTCAATTCTGCGAGGTGAAGGAAATATTTCCGTTCTCTAGGAAATATCACTCTGGACTCTACTACTGTGTGGCTCCTGAGGCGAGGGAATCTCCGTAGGAATTCGGCGAACCGATCTCGTGACCAACAGCAGCCTGGTTGTAGCGAGGAGCAGGGAGAGAGAGGGGGATGGTGCTCGCTGTACCCAAAGAGGGCAACGTCATGACACTGCGCTTCTGTAATGATTTCCGGGATGTGAACGACATCAGCTTGTTCGACGCCTACCCAATGCCGAGGGTGGACGAGCTCATCGACCGATTGGGAAAGGCCCGGTACATCAGCACCCTCGACCTGACAAAAGGATATTGGCAGGTACCGTTGGCAGCTTTCTCCCGGGAGAAGACGTTTTTTCACACCGGACGGATTAACCATAGAGTACTAGCAATACAAACTGATTGTCATAGCTAGTTAAACAACGAAATAGGTTCAATGTTAGCTAGTTAGCTAGCTAACGTTAGGCTATAACCAGCAATGCGAAATGGCATTCTGAGAAAACATCTGTTACACACAGTTCATACACGTTGATCACTGTTTCTTCCCCATCACTGTCCTCAGAAGACTCTACAATGTCTTCTTCAATGAAAATGTTTTTACCTAAATCAGGGATTTCCTCATCGTCTGATTCATTTTTCAGAGTCAGAGGGAGTCAGAATGGCACGATTGTCCACCAGAAAGTAGTCCATCACAACTTTTTCCCACTGAAATTTGTCGATAGCGCCTGACAAATTCAGGGCAGCAATGTTATTGAGAGCAGTAGCAACATATTTGCAGTTCTCCATGGCTAACATTATATCTTTAAAAAAAACTGCAGTAGAAAGGATTATGTATGAATAACGAGCAGCTCATTTTATAGACACAAGATGATACACCGCAGACCAATCTGAAACTCATCTCTCGGCATATCCAGCCCACTCATTATCTCAGTCAATCATGGCTAGCAGGAAGGTTCCTGTCTTATTCTTTGGCTAAACCAACTAGGCTCATAAATTAACAACTTTAGTCATATTTACAGATGGCATAAACGTTTGTTATTATGGCACATGAAAATAGTAAATATAAAGAAAATCCCTTGAATGAATAGGTGTGTCCAAACTTTTGACAGGTACTGTATGTACAGTATAGGTGTGTATCTATGTATGTGTATCTACTAAAACGGTTTCAAGTTTTGAGGGAGCGTGCAATTGGTATGCTGACTGGAGGAATGTCCACCAGATCTGCTGCCAGATAATTGTATGTTAATTTCTCTACCATAAGCTCCCTCCAAAGTCGTTTTAGAGAATTTGGCCGTACATCCAACCGGCCTCACAANTCTGCTGCCAGATAATTGTATGTTAATTTCTCTACCATAAGCTCCCTCCAAAGTCGTTTTAGAGAATTTGGCCGTACATCCAACCGGCCTCACAACTGCAGACCATGTGTAACCATGCGAGCCCAGGACCTCCACATCCAGCTTCTTCTGAGACCAACCAAAGTCAGAGAAGCTCATTTGTGTGCTCATCGTCCTCACCAAGGTCTTAACCTGACTGCAGTTCAGCGTCGTAACCAACTTCAGTGCGCAAATGCTCACCTTCGATGGCCACTTCACAGATMAATCACGGTTTCAACTGTATTGAGRAGATGGCAGACYTTGTGTGGGCGAGCGGTTTGCTGATGTCAACGTTGTGAACAGAGTGCCCCATGATGGCGGTTGGGCTATGGTATGGGCAGGCATAAGCTACAGACAACAAACACAATTGCATTTTATCGATGGTAATTGGAATTCACAGAGATACTGTGACAAGATCCTGAGGCCCATTGTTGTGCCCTTCATCCGCCGCCATCACCTAATTTTCAGCATGATATTGCATGGCCTCATGTTGCAAGGATCTGTACACAATTCCTGGAAGCTGAAAATGTCCCAGTTCTTCCATGGCCTGCACACTCACCAGACATGTCACCCATTGAGTGTGTTTGGGATGCTATTGATCAACGTCTACAACAGCGTGTTTCAGTTCCTGCCAATATCCAGCAACTTCGCACAGCCATTGAAGAGGAGTGGGACAACATGCCACAGGCCACAATTAACAGCCTGATCAACTCTATGCAAAGGAGATGTGTTGCGCTGCATGAGGCAAGTGGAGGTCACACCAGATACTGACTGGTTTTCTGATCCACGCCCCTACCTTTTTTTAAAGGCACAGTATCTGTGACCAACAGATGCATATCTGTATTCCCAGTCATGTGAAATCCATAGATTAGGGCTTACACTCTTAGAAAAAAAGGTGCTATCTAGAACCTGAAAGGGTTCTTTGGCTGTCCCCATACAGTAGGAGAACTCTTTGTAACTCAGTAAAATCTTTGAAATTGTTGCATGTTGCGTTTATATTTTTGTTCWGTGTATATTACCYGGGCCTGTATTCATAAAGCGTCTCAGAGTGTGCGTATAGGCAATCAATGTGAATGGGAAAGCAGTTTGTTATTTAAAAAGTTTGGRAACAACAATTCCTATGAATACCCTCCCCATAATGCATAATAAAAGCATTTCTAAACCCTTATCTGCTTTCCATAATGCGTAATAATGCACAACAGGCTCTAAACGGAGTATTAATGTCTATAACTACATTATTAAGTCATTGGAATGTTGCATGCTGCATACAGTTGTAACAGTTACTATGTATGTAGCAATGTGGACTTACTGTAATTTCACCCTATACAGGTTTATACGATACGTGCCTATGTAACTACCAGGTATTATAGGGATACTTATTGTAGTACAACCTGACATGACTGCAATGTGGTTTTGTGTGTAACCAACAATGGGAGAAAAATATAAAAAATGTAACCTACTGAGCAACCTCAGTTTTCCATCATTCACTGAAAGGTCAGGAAGGAAAGGAAATGGGGGGGGGGAAACAATTATGGCTAGGCTAGAGATGTTTCATTTATATGAAATAAAAAMGACCTTTTGTGGATGCTCATTAGGGTATGAACAACAGGTCAAAACGTGTACCTTGAGTGCTAACCACTCCCTCTTCACAGGTACTCTGAGAGGGTTCGATCATTATTCCCCCTGTGAAGGTAGAYGAGCAATGTCAGGGGAGCAATGTCAGGGGTATTTAAACCTCTCGCCARACACAAGAGAGCATACTCTGCTTATCCTAGGACTAGGAGGATGACAGGGAGAATGCACACCCTGTTGCCTTTACCTCTCTGCAGCCTGAGCCATAGCTGCCTGTATTTTCCTCTGCTGCTGCTGCTCATAGCTGCTACCCCAGTTCTCTGCAATGGCATGAATGGGACCAACTCTTACCGGCTACTTATTGGCTTCCAGGCTCCCTGGAACGTGTCCTATCCCTTCAGTGCCCGCCGGTTAGGCTCCGCAATACAGATTGCTGTGGAAAAGGTCAATAGCAACCCATCATTTCTGGGGAACTACAGCCTGGATTTTGTTTACGTGGACTCGGAGTGCGACGCCAAGGTTTCCATCAGAGCCTTCATTCAGCAGGTGTGGAAAGAAAACGTGTCGGCGCTCTTTGGTCCGGCTTGTCCCGAAGGGGCGGAGGTACAATTCAAATCAATTCAGTTCAGTTTAATAAATGTTATTTAATTTAAATGTGCATTTTTAAAAATATTTTTTTGTATTTTATGATTTTGAATGCATAGTTAGAGCTTACGTGTGCAAGTTGGTAACACTTTGTTATTTCAGATTAATTTACAATTTACTATTATCTAATATTTCTATGTAGCGGACCATAGATATAATAAGTGAATACTTTTACATGCAGATTTGATAAGATTGATCATTATGCTGGCCAAATWAAACAACAACAAAAAACACTGTTTAAATTTAAATCAAAGTTTGTCTAAAATGTTCAGACCTCAATTATGTTTTTATATTGAGATAAGTCCACATCCTAGGTCATTGTGTATGTTGTGTATATATCCAGCTACCCTAAATTAACGGAAAGGATAAGCACCACATCTCTTAGATCGTATTTGGTGCTTTCTTCCCGCATTCATTTGAGGTTGAGGCATTTCAACGAATCTACGGTGCAACTAATAATACCGTAGTCTTTTTACTAGCAAATACTCCCACAGCAATCTATTGTGTGTCTGTCTCTTATACACATCTAGATGTGTATAAGAGACAGATAATTTACAGTACAACTAATAATACCGTAGTCTTTTTACTACCAAATACTCCCACAGCAATCTATTGTATGGTACTAACACTGTTACTGTACTCTATTGTACATACTAATACAGTTACTGTAATATATTTTATGGTTCAAACAGTTACTGTTATCTCTTGTACGGTACTAACACAGTTACTGTCATCTATTGTACGTTACCACTGCASCGACTGTAGTCTATTTACAGTAACAGATCAATTACTTTGAGGAAAAGATACCTTGAGTCAATCACAGAAGACAAGAGTCCCAATCCTTTTTCAAAAGATGCATTTATTGTTCTCTGTACAAAGAYCAAGAAGGGCTCCAGAGTGCGATCATTTAGTCCGGTCAAACAGTAGCCTAAAGTGCATTAATATCGTGATTCCTGCATGAAAGTGTCTGCCCTGACCTGTGCCTGTTTCTCACTGAGCCCTCCGAGAGGGAGAGAGGGAGAGGGAGAGAAAAATGCACAACATTTCAAAATGCAAAAAAAACACATTTTAGCCTATGTGATATTTGTACACAAAAATATGTATGCAAATMAACCTCTACTGAACAAAATACATATTTTGAGAGTAAAATATAGCACCGAGCCTCATTYTCAACCCAAATTCATGACAATCACTGGTTTAGGTAGCACATCAAAATATCTTGATCATGCTTGGACATGTTGGATGAAACGTATTTATTGAAGCATACCATCTCAGTAGCACTGTGAATAACGATTAGTCTTTTTTTTTTTACTGAAAATGTTAAGTGCACCCAGGGGAAAAGTTWGTCTGGAGCCCTGAACAGGGGTCTGGACACTGATACCTGAAAATAAAAGTGAATGATAGCCATCAATCAAAATACAGAAAGAGAGAGAAACAAGAGTGTGTATGAGGGGGAGGTGTCTGTGTGCGAGTACGGTTGCAGAGAAAGGGTATATTACTTGAAACATTTCAAGTTTACCAGCAAACTACCAACTACTACTGTCTTTCAAGGATTTTATGTATCTATAACAAGACATCTAGTGGCCCTTTGGGTACTTTAGATTATCACAGGTGTCTGTAATCATCTCTCGCCCTCCGTGTGGTCTTAGCACATGTAAAATACACTGAGTACACCAAACATTAGGAACACAACTCAATATTGAGTTGCACGGCAGCCCCCCATTTTGCTCTCAGAATAGCCTCAATTTGCCGGGGCATGGACTCTACAAGGTATTGAAAGCAGTGGTGGGCCGTCAGGGCCAGCAAGGCCTTCTCTGCTGGCCTAAACATCATCAGAATATAATTTAAAAATATATATATTTTCCAACAAATATGTATTAAATTATTCCCCAGAGTAAGAGTTATACTCTTCATTTRATAGCTTTCCTCTTGGTTGCACTGCTTCCAGCCCCAGGTTGAGATTTGGAGGGCTGGTCTTTATGTTAGATCTTTTATCCAATCATATTCAGCCATCATGTGTTGCCAGGGGTCTAAAATCTGCCCTCAGGCCTTCAGAATCAACAGTGCGGGCGCTTGTAGCTTATAGTGAATGGAAATGAAAATTTAGGTCAAAAACCAGTCAAGCTAGACGTTGGCATAGATTACGCTAGCGGCTTGGCTCACAGTGATTACCACAGAAAGCCAGCTAGCAGCCGGGCGAAGTGCGTGCAACGTCTATTTGATGGCAATATCCAATATTGAGAGGCGAAGTCTATGGGCAGTCTATGCAGATCTAGGAAACTGAATTTGATAAAGAAAATAATTTGCGTACTACTAAGCTGTTTTTTCAACCCACAAGGCGGAAGGAGGAGAAGATATCGATTTGGTCGAGATATAATTATAACGGCATTCTCAGACGAACTTTTCAAGAAAAGTTAGACATTGTAAGGAGAGGGTCGCCCGACGCCGACGCCGACGCTAACAAAGCCTGTCACAGGCGGGAAAGGGGTATTTCGCTCGAACCATTTCAAAGTTCCAACTACGAGCGCTATGGCTCCGAGAAGCACTGCAAACTGTACTGCTGGGAATGTCTATTATTTGAAAGTGATCGATTTGGGTTTGGAGCCACACTGGCTTTGCAAACTAGAGTTGTCTAACCGCAGGCAACGAGACACCAAAGTACGGCTGGGCACTTACAAGCAATGGTGCTTTTGAAAACTTTTTGGGGACACCGGAGTGGATCATACCTCAACGAACAAGCGACAGGGCAACGCAGCTGCACAATGAAAAGGTGAAGGGAAAATATTGAAAAGACTCATTGATTGTGTCATGTTTTTGGGTAAACACTGTTTACCCAAAAATGTCAATTTGTTTCAATTTCAAGGTACGCACGCCTGGTTATACTGCATTTCTGTCTAAATGTATAGTGTCTAGAGCCATGGCATCATAATGATGGTAATAAGAGGTGATTAATTCGGGTGGGACTGTGTAGTACTCATGAAGGCCCCAGGCCCACGGCACGCCACTGATTGAAAGCCTTCCACAGGGATGCTGGCCACGTACACTCCAATGCTTCCACAGTTGTGTTCAAGTTGACTGTCTCTTTGGCGGTGGATCAATCTTGATACACACGGGAAATTGTTGCGTGTGAAAAACCCAGCAGCGTTGCAGTTCTTGACACAAGCCGTACGCCTAGCACATACTACTATACCCGTTCAAAGGAACTTAATTTTTTTTGTCTAGCCCATTCACCCTTTGAATGGTACATTATACACAATTTAGTTGTCTCAAGGCTAAAAATCCTTATTTAACTTCTCTCAGGAAGGGGCAGCATTTTCACTTTGGATGAATAGCTGCCCAGAGTGAACTGCCTCCTACTCTGTCCCAGATGCTAATATATGCATATATTTATACTATTGGATAGAAAACACTCTGAAGTTTTCTAAAACTGTTTGAATGATGTTGTGAGTATTACAGAACTCATACGGCAGGCAAAAACCTGAGAAAAATCCAAACAGGAAGTGAGAATCTGAGGCTGGTCGATTTTCAACTCATCGCCTATACAAATCCCAGTAAGATATGGATCTGTTTGCAAGTCCTACGCCTTCCACTAGATGTCACAAGCATCTGTAGAACGTTGAATAAAGCCTCTACTGTGATGTGGCCGGATGGGAGGTGTTTCAGTCAGTGGTCTGGCAGAGAGCCAGTTCCTGCTCACGCGCATTCCCATGATATCGCCTTGCGTTCCATTACTTCTATAGACACAAAGGAATTCTCCGGTTGGAACGTTATTGAATATTTATGATAACAACATCCTGAAGATTGATTCTCTACTTAGTTTGACAAGTTTATTCGACCTGTAATATAACTTTTTGAAGTTTTCGTCCGACGTTCGCCTGGACGCTGCGCGAGCGTTTGGACATGTGTACTAAACGTGCAAGCAAAGTAGCTACTTGGACATAATTAATGGACATTATCGAACAAAACAACAATTTATTGTGGAACTAGGATTCCTGGGAGTGCATTCTGATGAAGATCATCAAAGGGAATATTTATGATGTAATTTCGTATTTCTGTTGACTCCAACATGGCGGAGAAATGTTTTTTATATCTGACGCCGTCTCAGATTATTGCATGGTTTTGCTTTTTCCGTAAAGTGTTTTTGAAATCTGACACAGCGGTTGCATTGAGACAAGTGGTATCTTGATTCTATGTAAACATGTTCTTTCATCAAAGTTTATGATGAGTATTTCTGTTATTTGATGTGGGTCTCTGCAATTTTCCCGGATATTTTGGAGGCATTTCTGAACATGGCGCCAATGTAAACCGAGATTTATGGATATAAATATGCACATTATCGAACAAAACATACATGTATTGTGTAACATCATGTCCTATGAGTGTCATCTGATGAAGATCAAAGGTTAGTGATTCATTTCTTTCTCTATTTCTGCTTTTTTGTGACTCCTATCTTTGGCTGGGAAAATTGCTGTGTTTTTCTGTGGCTATGTACTGACCAAACATAATCGTTTGGTTGTGCTTTCGCCGTAAATCCTTTTTGAAATCAGACATGTTGGCTGGATTCACAACATGGGTAGCTTTAATTTGGTGTCTTTCATGTGTGATTTCATGAAAGATTGATTTTTATAGTAATTTATTTGAATTTGGCGCGCTGCATTTTTACTGGCTTTTGGCCAAGTGGGACGTTAGCGTCCCACATACCCTAGAGAGGTTAACCTGTCTCCTCCCCTTCACTGATTGAAGTTGATTTAACAAGTGACATCAATAAGGGATCATAGGGATATGTGAAACCAGGGAGGGTGAGGGACAGGCAGAGGTTGAAAGAGACCAGCCGGAGCCTGCCGAGGAGTCTTGTTCTGCGCACAGATCGTGCAGGTGGCGACYAACGCGGAGACGTCAGGGACCATGGCAGGTCACCAAAACACCAGGGTCTG
The DNA here is from genome assembly GCF_002910315.2 of Salvelinus sp. IW2-2015. NCBI lineage: Eukaryota > Metazoa > Chordata > Actinopteri > Salmoniformes > Salmonidae > Salvelinus > Salvelinus sp. IW2-2015. The sequence goes on from NC_036858.1 coordinate 17,808,869, forward strand.
ACAGGAGACCGGGTGGCAGGCAAGCCTGGAGGAAAAGCAGGGCCCACCTAGCTTGCCGGATGGTTGGCGTGGTGGAGATATTCCAGGTTCTTGTGGTTGGTCCACACAATGAACAGATGTTCTGCCCCCTCCAGCCAGTGCCTCCACTCCTCCAACTCCATCTTCACCGCGAGAAGCTCAGGTGTTGAGGCGATGGGAGAAGAAGGCACAGGGATGTAACTTGAGGTCCAGGGCAGAACGCTGGGACAGGACAGCCCCCACTCCGACATCCGAAGCATCGGCCTCCACCATGAACTGGAGGGCCGGGATGGTGGAGCGATGAAATTCGCACTTCTCTGCTGTCACAAAAAGCTGGTTCTCCAGGAGGCATTGAAAACCTGTCGGATGTGGAGCACGTGTTCTTGGGCGGTACGGGAGAAGACGAGGATGTCATCGAGGTAGACGAAGACGAACCGGTTCAACATGTCACAGAGAACATCATTAACCAGAGCCTGGAACACAGCTGGGGCGTTGGTAATGCCAAATGGCATGACCAGATACTGGTAGTGACCGCTGGCCGTGTTGAAGGCAGTCTTCCACTCGTTCCCTTCCCATATCCGTACCAGGTGGTAGGCGTTCCGTAGGTCCAGCTTGGAGAAGACGGTGGCCCCCTGGAGCGGCTCAAAGGCTGAAGGAGATGAGTAGTAGCAGAACCCTGCACTGGCAGGGTAGGTAGAAGGACGGATAAACCCTGCAACTAGGGAGTACTCAATGTAGGTCTACATAGCCTTGGTCTCCGGACCCGACAGAGAGTACAGTCGTCCCCGGGGCGGAGTGGTGCCTGGGAGACAGTCAATCCCGCAGTCATTGGGTTGGTGCGGTGGAAGCGAAGTGGCCCGGGCCTTACTGAACACCTCCCGAAGGTCCTGGTATTCCGCTGGAATAGCAGAGAGGTCCGGAGCAACTTCCGAGCCCCCAGGAAGACGTCCCGGGGCAGGCTGCGTCCCGGGCTCCATCCCATGATGGCACCAGCAGTCCAGTCTATGATGGGATTGTGTCGCTGGAGCCAAGAGAATCCAAATACRATGGGAACCTGAGGAGACTTAATGAGCGGGAATTGGATCGTCTGTGTTTCTCTGACACACAAAGMTTGATGGGGGTGGTATCGTGGGTGACCCGGCCTATAGAGCGCCCGTCCAGTGCTCTAACGTCCATGGGAATGGAGAGGAGCCGAGTGGGGATGCCCAGCTCGGACACCAGGGTAGCGTCCATAAAGCTCTCATCGACCCCAGAGTCGATGAGTACCCAGAGAGATTTAGATTTTTTCCCCCCACAGCAAAATAACATGAAAAGGGGTGTGAGTAAGGGGAGAGGAAAAGTTCTCCATATGGCCCACCAGAGTACTCGCTCCTACCGGTGAGCCTGGTCTTTTAGTGGACAGGTGGAGATGAAATGACCAGTAGTCCTGCAATACAGGCAACTGTGAAGCCTGTATAGCCGTTCGGCTGGAGACAGCCAAGCTCTGCCTAGTTGCATTGGCTCGGGAAGAGGTGAATCAGCATGACTTCATAGACTCTCGGGGGAGCTTGGGTAGCCTCGGGTTCTTTCGGCAACAGAGCCGTCTGGGACTTCCGGGATGACTCGGAGGCGAGGTGGAATCCTTGGGCGGGAGATCTCCTCTCCTTCCTTCYTTCCTGTAGTCGCCCATCAATCCGAATGGTCAAGACGATGAGCGAGTCGAGATTCGTCGGTAGTTCCCGGGCTGCGTCCTTTAATTCCTCCAAAACTCTGTGCAGGAACATGTAAAATAGCGCTTCCGGGTTCTAAGCACTCTCAGCTGCCAACGTGCGGAAATCCACGGCATAGTCTGCCACACTGCGCGAGTCTTGCCGAAGCTAGAGTAACTTCCGGGCAGCCTCTCTTCCGGACAATGGAGCATCAAAAACTTTATTTATCTCTGCCACAAACTCCTCCAGACTGAGGCATACGGCCGACTGTTGTTCCCATACTGCCGTTGRCCAGGCGAGAGCCCTCCCCGACATTAGCGTGATGAGGTACGCTATCTTAGAGCGGTTCGAGGGGAAGGAGGAGGGCAACCGCTCGATGATGAGGGAACACTGAGAGAGAAACGCCCAACAGYTCCCCGACTCTCCATCGAAGCGCTCCGGAGGAGGTAAGCGGGGTGGCCGGGGAGGCGGTGTTGCTAACAGCAGGGTTACTGAGGGGTTTGGAGGTTACAGTCGTGGTAGGCTGCCTAACAGACAACCACGGAATTGCTGTTCAACGCTCGGTCATGGAGTATGGTCAAGGTCTGGAACCCTTCCATAATACCACGAAGCAACTCCTCGTGCCTTCCAATGGTGGCTCCTTGGGAGGAGATGGCGTTGCGGAGCTGGTCCCAGTCTGRTGGGTCTGTCATGGCAAGTTCGTACTATCACGTTTTAGGGAAGTCCAAGATACAGACAGTATCGAAGTAACAAATGTTTATTACTAGAACAGGGGGCAGGCAAAACGACAGGTCAAGGGCAGGCAGAGGTCGGTAATCCAGTGTGAAGTGACAAGGTACAGAATGGCAGCAGCAGGCTCAGGGTCAGGGCAGACAGAATGGTCAACACCGGGAAAACTAGAAAACAGGAACTAGAAACAGACAAGTGCAAGGGGAAAAACGCTGGTAGGCTTGACGAACAAAATGAACTGGCAACAGAAAAACAGAGAACACAGGAATAAATACACTGGGGATAATGGGGAAGATGGGCGACATCTGGAGGGGGTGGAAACAAGCAAAGATCAGGGTGTGACAATATGTATTTGTTGTCAAATGTTTTTGCCGTCAAACTGGTGGCAGTTGTGAACACAGTCAATAGAACAGTTTGAATGAGTGAATTGAATTGAAAATAATGCCATTGTTGGGTAGAAGTTTTTTCTCTTGAACCATATAGTCTATCTACTAGAAAGTCATAGACAATATGGACACAGATGTTATAAATGAATGCTACATATGAATACATTTAAAACATATTCAAGTATAAATTACWAAAATTACGATAGATTGTCGTAGATCTTCCGGTAATTACCAAAATTACTGACGATTTCGGTAACTTTGGTAAATTACCGGTAGCTTTGCAACTCTGTGTGAGTGAGAGAGACAGAGCGAGAAGGACATTGCTATTATGAATGTCAATCTTAGAACAGATTATATGAACAAGGTTGAGGTTTGTACTCACCAACAACAGAACAGAAAGAGTCCCCACATTAGAAAACGTGAAAATAAAAGTAAATTATACTATTAGCCTCAATCAAATTAGACAGAGAGGAAATGAAAGGAAGAGAGAGAGAAAGAGAGACATGTGTATTCATGTGTGTGTGTGTGTGTGTGTGTGTGAGAGAGAGAGATACACAGGGAGAGAGAAAGACATTGACATTCAGAATAGAAATCTTAGAACTGAAAGAGCCCCCTTTGAAGAAAAAAAGGGGTCTGGTCACTGAAACCTTAAAAAAAAGTAAAGTATACAATTAGCCATCAATCAAATTAGAGAGAGAGGGAGAAAAAGGAAGAAAGCGAGAGAGACAGGAGATGTGTATGAGAGAGAAGTGTGTGTGTGTGTGAGTGAGTGAGTGACACAGGGAGATTAGAAGAAGATTATATGAACAAAATTGAGGATTATGCTCACCAACAACAGAACTGAAAGAGCCCCCTTTGTATTAAAAAGCAGAGTTGGAWAAAGGACCCAATTGTCATACTTGAGTAAAAGTAAAGATACCTTAATAGAAAATGACTCAAGTAAAAGTSAGTCACACAGTAAAATACTACTTGAGTAAAAGTATTTGTTRATAAATATACTTAAGTATCAAAAGTAAATGCAAAAGTACAAATCATTTCATATTCCTTATATTAAGCAAACCAGATGGCGCCATCCAACACATAGATATAATTTACAGACAAAGCGTGTGTATTTAGTGAGTCCGTCAGATCAGAGGCAGTAGGGATGACCAGGGATGTTCTCTTGATAAGCGCGTGAATTGGTCCCTTTTCCTGTCCTGCTAAGCATTAAAAATGTAACGAGTACTTTTGTTTGTCAGGGAAAATGTATGGAGTAAAAAGAAAAATATTTTCATTAGGTATGTAGTGAAGTAAAAGTTGCCATAATGACAAAGCAATTTTAATAAAAAACAAAAAACATGATYCCTTTTTTACATAAGTATTTAAACCCTTTGCTATGAGACTCGAAATTGAGCTCAGGTACATCCTGTTTCCATTGATCATCCTTGAGATGTTTCTACAACTTCATTGGAGTCCACCTGTGGTAAAATAAATTGATTGGACATGATTTGGAAAGGCACACACCTGTCTATATAAGGTCACACAGTTGACAGTGCATGTCAGAGCAAAAACCAAGCCATGAGGTCGAAGGTATTGTCCTGAAGCTCCAGACATGGATTGTGTCGAAGGCACAGATCTGGAGAAGGGTAACCAAAAATGTTCTGCAGCATTGAAAGTCCCGAAGAACACAGTGGCCTCCAGGATCGAGGCAAAGATAAACGGATCAAAGTACAGAGAGTTCCTTGATGAAAACCTGCTCCAAAGCGCTCAGGACCTCGACTTGGCGCAGGTTCACCTTCCAACAGGACAACAACCCTAAGCACACAGCCAAGACCATGCAGGAGTGGCTTTGGGACAAGTCTCTGGATGTCTTTGAGTGGCCCAGCCAGAGCCCGGACTTGAACCCAATCGAACATCTCTGGAGAAACCTGAAAATAGCGACGCTCCCCATCCAACCTGTAGAGCTTGAGAGGATCTGCAGAGAAGAATGGGAGAAACTCCCCAAATATCAGTGTGCCAAGCTTGTAGC
>NC_036858.1:17819425-17903759 GCF_002910315.2 Salvelinus sp. IW2-2015
AGTCAAGGGGTCTGAATACTTTCCGAAGGCACTGTAAGTACTTTACACCACTGGAAAAAAGTAGGTCTGGTCACTGAAACCTGAAAAGAAAAGTATAGTATACAATTAGCCATCAATCAAATTAGAGAGAAAGAGCGAGAGAGGGAGAAAAATTCCACAGAGTCGAAGGAAGAAAGATAGGGGAGAGCGAGGGGGGCACAATCGTAGGAGAGGGAGATAGAGGGGGTGCACAGAGAGAGGAACGCAGTGGGAGAGGGGGAAAGGCAGGGGAAGAGAGAAAAAGAGATGAAGCCTTACCTGCATTTATTCATTTGTCCAGACAAATCCCACAATCTTTTGCATCAATAAGAGCACATGGGGTTGATGGCAGAACTCTTCCTCTGCACTAGCTTGCCGTTTCTGCCTCTCATCTATAACTTGTCAGGGTTGATCCTGACAAGGAATTTGCAAAGAAGTGAATCACATCAGGTTTTGCTGAATTTATTTTTCTTCAATTTGTCGCTGGTGAACTGGTCATGTAAAGGGACATCTTACATTTTATACACTATGCAAATGAGAGACAAGGCAAGTAGCCTTGTAAGTTTTGTTAGTTTTGTAGCCTTTCTGAATGGTCTTCAATGTGCAAAAATGTAGAGCAATGGTCTTCAGCGCAAAAACTAAATGAAGGGCATCTGGCAGAAATAAATTACCCACAAACACGAATATGATTTTTTAAATATCTTATGTGATTGCGTTTTCATGAATTTGATGATGTAATCGTCAAGCCCATTCAAAAGACCAGGGACATGAACATGAAACTAGGACGTAGGAACGCATCACTTGCACGTCATATTACAAATCTGTAAATATCCATAATGCATACACTTACCTTTGTATGAATTCCAAGGTGATGGAGGCTGACTATTGATGCTCTATGTTGAACACAAAGTAGGATGCAAAGATTGACAGCGATGCAGTACAGTCTGAAGGGAGGGCTCTTGGGTTAATGGAAATTGTCCCTTCAACAACCATTTTTTGGCAGTCAAAATYGAATCGCCTGAAAAACGTGCATTTACTGTCATTCTACAGTTATCATTTAATTACACATGTTATTATCACCACTCTAATAGCAACTTGATATGCCAAGCTGAATAAATATATTATAAATGAATAAAATGACAAATTCTGCRTCTGCTGGTGACCTGCAAAACACAAAAAATATCATACAAATTTCATATCAACAAGACTTAAAACATTGAATCTTTCTGTATCTCAAGGTTATCACTACATAAATAAAGAAAACGACTTGCATCAAACAGAATAAATAGTTGTCRTTCATTCTCTTGGGAGTATTCCATCATTGCCAAGATAGTACCTACCCACTGTGCAAAAACTGGTTGAATCAACATTGTTTCCACGTCATCTCAACCCAAAAAATCAATGTGATGACGTTGAATCAACGTGGAAAACTGATTTGGATTTGCAGTAAGTCCTCAACGTAAGTGCATTTCGTATTTTTTTCACCCAACTTTTAACCTAATTCCAATGACACTGAATTTTTTTGTTGATTTCACATTGAATTCACATTAGTTGAAAACTCAACCAAATGTAAATCAAAACAAGATGTTGAACTGACGTCTGTGCCCAGTGGGCATGCCCTGTCCCCGTCTCTACATTATTTTACAATTCCATCTTTACCCCCTTGCTRCATCGAAACCTTTCGATTTGTGAATTCATCTCTATCCCTGTGTGGATCTTGAAGTGGTGAACCAAAAACAAGTAAACAGAAAAGGCCATAGCTTTTTGAGTTCTTCTATGCTCGGTGAAGGGCTTCCATTTATTGCGCAGTGCTGCTGTGCATACCTGCTGCTCAGACCACTGCACCACTGCGCCATTGCAGTTCACTCTGCTGTGCATACGTGATCTGCATGAGCTCCTCCACTCTTTGGTCCGCACCTTTGGGGCGCCTCTCGTGAAAAAATATTGACCATCTCCATCCTCTTCCATGGAGTCATGCGTCTCTTCATCTGGCAGATCTTCAGGCTGCCAGTTAATGCAGCCAAACTGTAGCTGTCCGTTTAGGCACAATTTGAAGGTTTGGCCTAGATTTCTTTAGTGTTAGTGCGCTTTTTTCTTCGGAGACGGGCAACCGTATTAGTTCTGTTTTTGTTCTCTACTCATTTTTTTTTTTTTTGCATTAACAAAACCAATTCCCCTCTTCTGTTTAGTCGAGAAAGCTGTCAGTGTGTTTTTGCATGATTGCCTTGGTAATTACTGCACATTGGTTGCGTGTAGGGTTCAAGCAAACCTTTTGGATTCCATTTACAATAACTCTAATCATGTGTAGMCTATCTTGCTTCTCTGGTCTTTACCCATCGTTATCCTGTCCCACGGGACATTGAAACTGTCCACCAACCAGACAGCAGYCCTTGGGGAGTAGATTGTGCCTGAGGCTGTCTGAGACAGCAGGGGATTACACACAGGGAGTTGGCTGCCGGCTTTCTTGAGCACCATTATCTAGAAAATAAGGGAAGTAGTAACAGGTCATAAAATATGAGGGAGCACAAACAGCAACTTRACAGGCTGTTTGTACCCCTCTGGTCTGGGCACAGAGTTCCATAGTATTACGTCCCAGACTATCAGGTTCAGAGTTCAGCCTATTCACACACATAGTAGCGCGCACAAATATTTGTGTACAACGGCAGTATTTGCTACTCTGACTTATTTATTTGACTTCTATCACAAGCCTTTTCCCCTGAAGGCATGGATCATTTAACTACAGTGAATTGGTGCGATAATGTCTTTGATGTCCTCCTCTTAACCAAATACAGGCCTTGTGGCTCTTCCACTCCAACTTTAGTTAGTTKATTTAATAAAGTCTGCAGTGACTCCTCCAGTTTTGGCAGCACCCTCTGTATGGCCTTTTCAACAGTCTCCATTTCACCATGATATTTATGCATCTAACTTTCTCACTCATCATTATTCACTCATCATTCGGGACTATCTGTAATCATGGTATCATCCACATTAATGTAGAAATGTTTAGAAACATATTCTATTCTTATTTACAATAAAAGTGACTCCAAAATGACACAATACATTATTTGCTATTCATTTCTATTGGGCACAAAATTATCTAAAACACATCCAAAACAAACATCAAACGCGTCCAACAAGTTTGTAGAGTCACAAGCTTGATGTAATCATTGGGTGCTAGAAATATGGGACCAAATACTACACGTTTGACTACTTTAACACATATTTTATCCCAATACTTTTCGTCCCCTAAAATGGGGAGACCATGTACAAAAAATGCTGGAATTTAAAAAAAAAATAATATTGATCCCCGTTATTCTTTTTCAGTAGATTCTCTTTTGATAAGCCATTCATGATTTGTCTGATATCATTGTCTGAAGTGTTCAGTTTTGTCAGTTGTTCATGAACTTTTTATAGTGCATGCCATACCATCATTATTTATCGGAACTCCTGTATTATTGTTTGACTGGTGGTGGCCGATAACAGRATTTTAGCTTGTATTCTAAGATAGAAAGGATTATTCAAATATTCCTCCCAAATATTCCTCCTCCTTGTCAACGGCAACAAATGTGTCTTTTATCTCTACACCTGCACCCTCACAACTGTGCTTAGGCATGGTCTCAGTGTGATGCAGATTACCACTACCTGTGGGCCTACCCCTATCCCCATAGTCAGGGTGCTCCACCAAGTATTTATGTTTTCTGTACAAATGTGATGTGAAAGATGACTTCGGATAACTGTTTAATAGACATTGTATTTTTTTGTCACATCCCTGATATGCCATTTCAGTGCTCGCAAAACATTGAAAAAGTTGGGAGATATGAAAGTACACCCATCAAGTTGACATGTCAGATTCACATCCTCCATTCTTTCTCTATTTTGTGTTGTTATTGCTAGCTTGTGGTATCGACACACATGGGTTTTAAAGAGGCACAGTTTAATAGCTGAGAGGCTCATTCAACACCCCACACGCAATAATATTATGTGTTTCTTCAAGCTTTAAATGCCGGGTAGAGTCTGTAGAGAAAACCACATCTGTTTTGCACATCTGCAAAATTGTGGAGAGGCCAGGAGGCTGAAGACGTACGTATTTTCCAGACGTTGAAAAAATCAGGCACATTTTTGGTTCTTGAATGAAAGTTCGGAAGTAGATTCTATGTTGGGCCAATCTAAGGCTGGTCCAGACTGGACAAAATCTGAACCAAACATAGACAACTATGATTGGTTCAGATTTGGTCCGGACCAGACCAAAATAACACATACACTGCTCAACAAAATAAAGGGAAACTTAAACAACACAAAACTCCAAGTCAATCACACTTCTGTGAAATCAAACTGTTCCACTTAGGAGCAGCACTGATAGACAATACATTCACATGCTGTTGTGCAAATGGAATAGAAACAGGTGGAAATTATAGGCAATTAGCAAGAACCCCCAATAAAGGAGTGGTTCTGCAGGTGGTGACCACAGACCACTTCTCAGTTCCTATGCTTCTGCTGATGTTTTGGTCACTTTTGAATGCTGGCGGTGTTTTCACTCTAGTGGTAGCATGAGGACGGAGTCTACAACCCACAGAAGTGGCTCAGGTAGTGCAGCTCATCCCAGGATGGCACATCAATGCGAGCTGTGGCAAGAAGGTTTGCTGTGTCTGTCAGCCGTAGTGTCCAGAGCATGGAGGCGCTAACTAGGAGACAGGCCAGTACAGACAGACTGGGGAGAGGCCGTAGGAGGGCAAACAAGCCAGCAGCAGGACCGTACCTCCGCCTTTGGCAAGGAGAGCAGGAGGAGCACTGCCAGACCCTGCAAAAATGACTCTCCATGGCAGGGGCCGACTAAAAGACAATGGTGGCATGGTTGCTCAAAGTTCAGGAAGAGCAAAATCCATGACTGTATGGTGGTATGAGGTGCCGCACCGTCCACTGAGGTCGAATTAGATGCGGGATTCATTCAGCCAACACCGTGCAGGGACGTTTGGCATTTTGCCCAAGAGAACACCAAAAGATTTAGGCAAATCGCCACTTGGCGCCCTGGCTCTTCAACAGGAATGAAAGCAGGAGTTCACAACTGAGCACATGTGACAAGCTGAAGGCAGAGTCTGGAGACGCCGTGAGAGAACGTTTGCTGCCTGCTAAAGACATCCTCCACATGGACCGCGACTTTTGGGCGGTGGTCCAGTTTGGTTGGGTGTGGCATTCTTTGGGGGGCCGCACAGCCCTCCATGTGCTCCGCCAGAGTGCCTGATCTTAGTCCCAATGACTCTCGACCGGTTCATAATGTGTCGGCTGGCCTGAGGTTCACTACTCTCAAGCACCTTGTGAGACAAATGCTAGGTTGCTACTGCATGTGTGAGCAATCGACAACGACGTGGCAGTGTGTTCAGCAGTTCTGCAAGAGGAGGCATTGGATTACTATGACTGGCCCGCCCCGTTACCGCAGACCTGAATCCACATTGAGACTACATCTGAGGCATCAATGTCTCGACGCCATCCATACACGCCACACGTTGCACCAAGACTGTCGCAGGAGATTGGCGGGTATCATTTAGGTCCGGTCTGGGAGAGATACTCAGGAGCATCCGCCACCTCCACTTTACAGGGAGCAGCACCAGGTCGTGTAGGAGGTCATACAGGCACGTGGAGGCCACACACACTACTGAGCCTCATTTGACATTGATTGGGATCAGCCCTTAGTGTCGGTTTTCCACTTAATTTTGAGTGGATCCAAATCCAGACCTACCATGGGGTGGATCAATTGAATTTTCCAATTGATATATTTTTGTGTTGATTTTTAGTTTCATATCATTTTCATTCCTCAGGTCTAGAGCAATGTGTTTATTTTAGTGTTTCACCTTTATTTTTTGAAGCTGTGTAATAGTAAGAACCGATAATGTAGTAAACACAAACAAGTGTAACAAATCACAAAATATTTTTGAGATTTGAGATTCTTCAAATGTAGCCACTGTGCCTTGATGAAGCTTGCACACCATTGGACATCTCACCACCAGCTTCATGCTTCTATGGAGTAGTCACCTGGATGTGCAATTTCAGTAACAGGTGTTGCCCTTGTTAAAATTTTAAGTTGAGGATTTGCTTTCCTTCCTTAATGCGTTTGAGCAATCAGCTTGTTTGTTGACAAGGTAGAATGGTAAACAGAAAGTTACTGCCGTATTTGGTAAAAGGACCACACGTCCCATATTATGGCAAGAACAGCTCAAATAAGCAAGAGAGACCACAGTAGACCGGTGAGGAAATCTGTCCTTTGGTCTAATGTATGTCCTAATCTGGAGATTTCTGATCAACCACACAGGTGTTTTGTTAGACCAGAGTATGGTGAATGGGATGATCTCCGCATGTGTGGGATGACTTTTCTGTGACACTGTCAGAGTTATTGTCCGAATTCTAAGGCACACCAGATACTGGTACTTTGACAGCACGTTTTTGCAGCGGATACGCGGCATCCTCCATATCGTGGTTTGGTGCTTAGTGGGCACTGAATCATTGTTTTTTAAAAATGACAATGGACCAACAAAACATACCTCCAGGCGTGGTAAGGGTTGATTTGACCAAGAAGGAGAGTGATGGAGTGCTGCATCAGATGACCTGCCTCCACAATCACCTGACCTAAACCCATGAGATGGTTGGGATGAGTTGGACCGCGCAGAGTGAAGGAAAGCAGCCAACAAGTGCGTCAGCATATGTGGAACTCCCTTCAAGACTGTTTGAAAAGCCATCCCAGGTGAAGCTGAATGATGAGAATGCAAGAGTTTGTGAAAACTGTCATCAAGCAAGGGGGCACTTTGACAAATCTAAAATGTATTTTGATTTGTTAATTTTTTGGGGATACTTCATGATTCCATTATGTTTATTTCATAGTTTTGATGTCTTCAGTATTATTCTACAATGTAGAAATAGTCAAAATTAATTACAAACCCCTGAATGAGTAGTGTGGGCAAACTTTAACTGGTACTGTACTGTATATAGATAGATGTGTCACATATCAGTTTACAAACAATGTTAAAAATTTGAGTTAATGCCGCATACAAACATTGTCTCTTTTTTTTGCTTTATTGAGTGAGCAGCTCCAAAATGCAGGTGTTTCAGCCTAGCTCAGTGCTTTCTGTGCTGGAGTGGTGTCGAAAGAGCGCTTCTCGTCCTCCGACTCGGTGGTCGAAGACGCATCGCCAGCTCAGCAGTGCAAGGCATTATGGATCTGCAAGATGGTGGCTGCTGTTCCCACACCGCCGTTTCCCACACCAGGGCCTTACCCAAGAGTAGAGAGATGATGTAGGCGATCATGGCCTGATCGGTGTGAAACGAGGAGGACTGTAGCTCGAACACCAGAGAACACTGAGTGATGAACCACTTGCATCCTTCCCGGGTGACCGTCATACCGCTTGGGGGCTGGGATCTTGGGTTCCCGGTGCAGGTTCCCTGCAGGAACCACAACAACYTCTGTAGCACTGGATGATGAGACTTGGGCATTGGCACCTCCTGGGTTGGAGGCGTGCCGTGGTTGGAGGGACTCGGCAAGTTCCTGAAGGGTCCCGGAGATTTGGGAGTGCTGTTCTTGCTGCCGTCCTAACAGTGGGCTACCACATTCTGGACCTGGGTGATCTCGTCTGGGTCCATGTTGTGGCAGAAGCTTGCTGTGARATGGTAAGGTTGGACCCAGGTGCAGAGAAGAGACCAGACGAGGAATCAGMGGTTAAGGATAAACATAATACTTTACTGAGATARGGTAGCRGCAGGATCACAGTATACTTGAAAAAACAGCAAACACTAAGTCTAGAAAACTCATTCAGGAAACGAATGCACACAGCTAACAATTCAAGCTTCTGCAAAGGACCTGAGAAAACACACCTCTTTTAACAGGGACACAATCATGAAATAAGACACACCCTGAGGTCTCTGCTGCCCTCTGGTGCCAGGAGGAACCATGACAAAAGTTCACGAGTAAAAAAAAAAAGTGGTTATCAAGTCACATAATAAGTTGCATCGACTCACTCTGTGTGAAATAGTGTTTAACATGATTTTTTAATGACTACCTCATCTCTGTATCCCCCACATACAATTATCTGTAAYTTCCCTCAGTCGAGCAGTACATTTAAAACACAGATTCKACCACAAAGACCAGGGACGTTTTCCAATGCCTCGCAAAGAAGGGCACCTAGTGGTAGATGGGTAAAAATAATAAAAGCAGACATTGAATATCCCTTTGAGCATGGTGAAGTTATTAATTACACGTTGGATGGTGTATTAATACACCCAGTCTCTACAAAGATACAGGCGTCTTTCATAACTGAGTTGCTAGAGAGGAAGGATACTGCTCAGGGATTTCACTATGAGGCCAATGGTGACTTTAAAACTGTTACAGAGTTTAATGGCTGTGATAGGATTACAATTACTCCACAATACTAACCTAAGTGACCGAGTGAAAATAATGAAGCCGGTACAGAATACAAATATTCGAAAACATGCATCCTGTTCACAACAAGGCACTAAAGTATTACTGCAAAAAAGATGGCAAAGCAAATATGTTTTTGTCCTGAATACAAAGTGTTATGTTTGGGGCAAATCCAATACAACACATTACTGAGTACCACTCTCCATATTTTCAAGCTTAGTGGTGGCTGTATCATGTTATGGGTATGCTTTAATGGAATAATTAAGACGTTTTTCAGAATAAATAAAGAAAATGAATGGAGCTAAGCACAGGCAAAATCCTAGAGGAAACCATGGTTCAGTCTGATTTCCCACAGACCACTGGGAGATAAATTCACCTTGCAGCAGGACAATAACCTAGAACTTAAGGCCAAATCTACACTGGAGTTGCTTACCAAGAAGACAGTGATGTTCCTGAGTGGCCGAGTTACAGTTTTGACTTAAAATCTACTTGAAAATATATGTCAAGACCGGAAAATGATTGTTTAGCAATGATCAACAACAAATTTAACAGAGTTTGAGATGTTTGAAAATAAATAGTCACACCTTGCACAATCCAGGTGTGGAAAGCTCTTAGAGACTTACCCAGAAATACTCAGCTGTAATCGCTGCCAAAGGTGCTTCTACAAAGTGTTAACTCAGGGGGGAATACTTATGTAAATGAGATATTTCTGTCTAAAAACATGTTTTCACTTTGTCATTATGGGGTATTGTGTGTAGATGGGTGAGGAATTATTATTTTTTTATCAATTTTGTATTCAGGCTGTAACACAACAAAATGTGGAATAAGTCAGGGGTTATGAATAGTTTCTGAAGGCACTGTAGTTAGTATCTATCTACAGTCTGGAATAGGGAACCTTTGCTATGTAATTGGCCAGTTATTTACTTAAGCTCGCTAGCTAGCTAGCACATTATCTCTTTGAAGAGTGAAATTTAGCTGGCTAACGTTAGCTAGAGCTAGCTATTGTCCGAGAAATCAAGACGGATGGACACCATCATATCAAGCTGCTTTAACTTGTGATAGGAAGGTGAGAGCTTTCCAATTTCTGCCCTAGCTGTTGTTGTTGTTAGCTAGCCAGGACAATACCAGCAACAATTGCAGTAGCTATTCTTTTTTGCTCTAAAAAAATTGCTTGTCTTCTTTGCTTTCTTTACCCCTTTCTGCAAATGGTAGCTATTGTTCATCTTATTCAATGTCTACAAAGTCAATGATTTGCACTGCAGTTAGTCACTACAGTTAGTCACTACAGTTAGTCACTACAGTTAGTCACTACAGTAACTAGGTGGACAATGATGTAGCTATATCTAATGTAGCTATACTTGAACATCAAGCTGCCTGACGGTACAGAAATAGGAGATAGCCAAGTCCCCTTTCATGTCGTCCTGTCCAACAGCATGCCACTCACGGGTAGGTTTACACACGAGGAGGGGAATACAGTGAAGTATGGAAAGGTTTATGGAAACAAGGTGTTCCTCAAATAGTTCAAGAAGTAGTGGCAGAGGTGGTTTAGCTTAACAGCACCTACATGTATGCAAAAATTCCCTCTGTGTCAGCCCTGACACCCGCCATCCATCAGCAGCTGAAGCCACTGCAGGTGCCCGTGGCAATGCCTGCCGACTGGCATCGTGGTCTCTCTCTCTCATATACTGCAGGAGGCAGAGAAGATAAATAAGGTGGCATATCTTCCAGAACGGTGCTGTGGATGACGACAGACAACAAAAGATCTCAGTGACCCAAGCCAGCTGGCCGCCAATCACACACAACGCTGCACTCAAATGGTTCTAGACCCCCAGGGTGAGACAAATATAGGCCAGTCAGCACCGGATGTCTGTGGACATTGAAATGAAGGCCGGCCGGGCCCGGGTCAAATCTTAACCAAACATAGACGTCTATGTTTGGACAAATCAAGCCCTGTACTGACCAGACCAAATCTGAAACAATTATACATGTCTTTGTTTGGCCCAAATAGGCTGGTCCGGACCGGACGTCTGTGGACGTTGAAATCAAGACCGGACCAAATCTGAAACAAATATAGGCATCTATGATTGAATCAGAATTGGTCCGTTCCGGAGCGGCCTTGATGTGGCTAAAACACAGACGTCTATGATTGGTTCAGATTTGATCAGGTCCAGACAGTCCCGGAATCTGTTTTTTGGACCTAACTTGCTTACCACTTTTTCCATGTGGTTTCGTCCTTCACAGAGGAGAACAAAAATCGACCCCAAAATATCGCCGGTCTGGACAGGACTAAAGAAATACATTGAAAAGATGTTGCCTAATGGTAAATGGTTAGAGGGCAGGGCCTGGCCTATGTTAAAAGTGTTTTTAAAAAGTACAAAGTGTTTGTTAGGTGTTAACCCAGTGTTAAAAGATGCTTTAACCCTAGAGTCGATGTTCGCGCCCCCGTGGAAATCGATTTAGCATAATAAATAAATCCCCATCAAAATCCCTGTTTAACCTGTTTAAGCTATAGATACACTACATGACCAAAGGTATGTGGACACCTGCTTTTTGAATCATGGGCATTAATATGGATTTGGTCCCCCCTTTGCTGCTGTAACAGCCTCCACTCTTCTGGATAGGCTTCCCACTAGATGTTGGAATATTGCTGCGGGGATTTGCTTCCATTCAGCCACAAGCGCATTAGTGAGGTTGGGCACTGATGTTGGGCGATTAGGCCTGGCTCGCAGTCGGCGACAAACCATTTCTGCACGGACCTCGCATTGTGCACAGGGGCATTGACATGCTGAAACAGGAAAGGGCCTTCCCCAAACTGTTGCCACAAAGTTGGAAGCATAGAACTGTCTATATTGTCATTGTATGCTGCAATGTTAAGATTTCCCTTCACTGCAACTAAGGGGCCTAGCCCGAACCACGAAAACAGCCCCAGACCATTATTCCTCCTCCACCAAACTTTACAGTTGACACTATGCATTCAGGCAGGTAGCGTTCTCCTGGCATCCGCAAAACCCAGATTAATCTGTCGGACTGCCAGATGGTGAAGCGTGATTAATCACTCCAGCGAACAAGTTTCCACTGTTCTAGAGTCCAATGGCAGCGAGCTTTACACCACTCCAGCCTAGGGTTGGCATTGTGCATGGTAATCCTAGGCTTGTGTGCGGCTGCGTGGCCATGGAAACCCATTTCATGAACAGTTCTTGTGCTGACGTTGATTCTTGAGGCAGTTTGGAACTCGGTATTGAGTGATACAACCGAGGACAGACGATTTGTACGCGCTTCAGCGGTCCTGTTCTGGGAGCTTGTGTGGCCTACCACTTCGTGGCTGAYCCGTTGTTGCTCCTAGACGTTTACAGTTGACCGGGGCACCTCCAGCAAGGCAGACATTTGATGAACTCACTTGTTGGAAAGGTGGCATCCTATGGCGGTGCCAAGTTGAAAGTCACTGAGCTCTTCAGTACGGGCAATTCTACTGCCAATGTTTTTCTATGGAGTCTATGGCTGTCTATGGTTGTGTGCCCAATTTTATTCACCTGTCAGCAACGGGTGTGGCTGAKATAGCCAAATCCACTAATTTGAAGTGGTCTTGTCACAAAGTCATGTGTAGTTTGGGCAACTCACTAATATGTATSTCTGTGAAAAGATGAGACTCTCACGAACACGATGGTGCTCTCCTCTTTGCTCTACGACCCCCACAAGTGTCACGGGACTCGTCTGAAGGTAACCCGGTACCGGCCGAAAAATGTATGGAAGTGATTAGGGCATTGCCACGTCAAAGGTAAACGGATAATTCCACAGTAAATAAATACAAAATATATATATTCTGAGCTTTCTCATATCTCTCAGATATAGGTAAAACACTTCAAAACATACTTCCTTTCAATTTATTTTTTGACTGTTTTTCCATGTATGAATCTGTCAACGTTTCATCAAATAATTTTTGTATTTAAAAAATTCTAAATTCTAAATAAAATAGCTAAATGATCCTTGGTATGACGACCGTAAAGCAATTCCATATGTTAGATTCGTAGAAACTCAGACCTGGGCCCTTAGACCTTAGGGAATAAAAGACAAAAAGCGATTGTGATTGGGAAATAAAAATAGACATGGTTTTTAAAAGGTAGTGGTAATCTTTGTTTTTGTAGGCAGCTCAACTTACCCCATACATGCCTCTTGTGCCAAGAGCCCACTTTTTATGGACAAGCTATGTTTTCAAAACTGTAATGTTTACATGAATTCTGATTATTTCCAGGTATACACAACATCCTGAAATACACTGAATATAGGAACACATTCCTAATATTGAGTTGCACTGCCCCTTTTGCCCTCAGAACAGCCTCAATTCYTCYGGGCATTGACTCTACAAGGTGTCGAAAGCGTTCCATAGGGACGCTGGCCCATGTTGACTCCAGTGCTTCCCACAGTTGTGACATGTTGACTGGATGTCCTTTGGGTGGTGGACCATTCTTGATACACACAGGAAACTGTTGAGGGTAAAAAACCCAGCAGCGTTACAGTTCTTGACTTAAACTGGTGCACCTGGCACGTACTTCCCAAAGGCACTTCAATCTTTTGTCTTGCCCATTCACCCTCGGAATGGTAAACATACACAATCCATGTCTCAATCGTCTCAAGGCTTCAAAATCCTTCTTTAACCTGCCTCCTACCTTCATCTACACGGAGTGAAGTAGATTTAATAAGTGACATCCATAAGTAATCATAGCTTTCACCAGGATTCCCCTGGTCAGTCTATGTCATGGAAAGAGCAGTTATTCTTAATGGTTTGTATACTCAGTGTATACGTAGATATCTTTGTTAGAAATAATAATATATTTCCCTTGATGGAGGGTGCTGAATGTAAAAATTGTCTCAACTTACCCCACTCTCTCCCACAGTTTCTAATGAGGAAGCAAATTTCAAAATGTCAGATCAAATCTGAAAACTGTCCCATACACATCTAAATGTAATTTGACTATTTTCAGGAATTCATGCTACTGAGGCTGAATAAGAAATGTTGCACCGCACCAGGGGGACAGAGAAGGATGAAACCAAATGCCTTCAACTGAAATGTGTCTTCCGCATTTAACCCAACCCCTCTGAATCAGAGKGGTGCGGGGGGCTGCCTTAATKGACATCCACGTCWTCAGGCGCCCAYGGAACAGTGGGTTAAATACCTTGCTCAGGAGKKAAACAACKGATTTTTACCTTGTCAGCTCGGGGATTCGATCCAGCAACCTTACGGTTCCTGGCCCAACGCTCTAACTACTAGGCTACCTGCAAAACAGACACCTTTAGTCTACCACATTCCATGTTTGCTTCATGCACCATTATTATCCTGTAAAATAAAAGGAATTGGGTGCATACTCTCTGTTTTCTTTAATTATTTAGCATGTAAAGATACCCATAGTATAATGGATTAAATATATGACTCAATCATAATGTTATCAGCATTTTCTTCAGTCGTGCCAAGATATTGCATCGGGAGGGGATGGGGGGTGCGTTAATTCAGGCTAAGTGTCCTGCGTTTTACATGTAGCTCCTATGTGCTTGGTTTACTTTTAACAATGGAAATGATTAATTTGTATGATGTACAGTACCTGTTAGAGCCATTTCGTTATGGTACGGAAAATGTATAGAACTTATTTTGGTTGATATATGAAAGTTATAGAAACTGTTTAGAAAACGCTTATTGTGCACAGAACTGCAGACGGATATATCGGTCCACTAACACAGGACCATTAAAGGCTCGGTGCACTACTTATGTGAACAACAATTTTAATTGTTATTTTTTCATTCCGATTTTTCAGGGGGTGCTGCAACAACCCTTTCCGTGGCTATGCTCATAGATAGCACCTACCCATTCCATACAGTATATGCATCATATAATACAGTTCACAGTCAAAAAGGATTCCTGGAGTTTGTTTAATTTTGCAGTAGACTAAATAT
Organism: Salvelinus sp. IW2-2015; assembly: GCF_002910315.2. NCBI lineage: Eukaryota > Metazoa > Chordata > Actinopteri > Salmoniformes > Salmonidae > Salvelinus > Salvelinus sp. IW2-2015. The sequence continues at coordinate 17,833,788 of NC_036858.1, forward strand.
TTACCAAAGACATCCTAAATCTATGGGCTTTTATGTTTTTCTTCGTAATATGTATAACGGCAAAATCATGTTTTATCATTCTGGCATGGGCACATCAAATATTTTTCATGTAGGAAGGACTCCGGTAGGTTCAGGCTTGAATATTGGGTTTATGTATGTTTTGTAGTAATATCTACAAAGCTTTGAATTAATATGTGCATTAGAGATTGCTGTCCATTACAGTAAGTCTACCATAGATAGTTGCCTAATGTGATTTGTCCGCTGAACATTGTGTTGGTAACTTTTTTTTCTCATGCATTCCGGTACCTCTGAACCCCCAGGTCAACCCCSTCTTGTGCTCACTTTGTGTTCCTGCACCTCCCAATTTACAAATGAAAGGCCCGGTATAGTAAAAAAATTATTTACCTGTGTTTTATATATTTTTTCCACACTATGAGGTTGGAATAATACTGTGAAATTGTGAAAATTATGATAATGCCCTTTTAGTGTAAGAGCTGTTTGAAAAGACAGCCTGAAATTTCAGCCTGTTTTGGTGGGATGGAGTTTTGGCCTGCRTGGTGACATCACTAGGTTCAAAACCTCTCTGCCAATAACAGCTAGTTTTCAGTTTTCCCCTCCCTACTCAGACCACTCCCAAAAAGTCCTCGCAAAATTCTTACTTCAGAAATTGTTCTTTGCTAAGAAGCTATTTTTGTTTCTTTTTGACCATTTTAATTGAAACAGTCACAGTAAGGTACTTAATTGTTACCCAAAAATTATTTGATTTTGCGATAAAATGGCTGCATTGGACTTGAATAGCACTGAATAGGCCTATAGTTTGGTCACTTATTTTGAGGAATTTTTCAAACTAATGTTTGAGGACAAGAAGTACTCTTGTTTGTTAAATATTTGGCAATGAACTGGCGGGGAAGTTTGAATGGCCAGAGTGTGTAGCTGGTGGTGATGCATTGGTACAGTACATTGCAGTACTGATGCATTATAAATGTAGCCTACATGAGAAAAGAGAGAAATTCATTCATTCAACAACGGACCGGTCGGTGACAGAACACTTGTCCCAGAGAACACTTTCTAATGGTCAAACCAAGGTATATGGSTAAACTTGGCTAGGTTGGAATAAATTATATAGGAAAACCTGCAAAACTGTGAATTTTAAACCAGGGAAAAAATGCACATCCCTCCCCTGTGCCCAAAAGAAAAACACGCAACCCTCCCCAAATAAAAAAACATGTTGCACCCCCCTACACTATTTTGGACCCCCCCCCCTAGTAATTATCGAACAGTCCCTAATGACTATGTATTCACTTTTGGAGGCACTGTAGTATCCTTTAAAATGTATACATTTTGCACGGGCAAACATGAACAATGTTTATGAATATAATAATAATTTTACTCTTTGTTTTACAGGTCACTGGTCTTATTGCATCTACTTGGAACATCCCGATGTTTGGCTTTGTCGGACAGTCCTCCAAGATGGACAATACTGCCGTTTACGATACTTACATCAAAGTTGTGCCCCCCCTTAAAAGAAGTGGAGAGGTCTTAGTTAGGACACTGCAATATTTTGGGTGGGACCATGTGGCTCTGATTGGAGGGGGGTTAGATTCAAACACTTGGGACAAAGTCGATGCTTTATGGAAGTCTGTCGAGGATCWGCTCAGAGCTCAACTCACCGTGACAGCAAGTGTTAAGTTTGACACCAGCAACATGGAACTTGTCCACAGGAATGTCAAGTACATCTCGACAGTGGCAAGAGGTAAGCAAACAAATGTTCCTCCTCTATTACTCAGTTATATAGTGCTGTAGTGCTGTATTGTCTTTTAATGTGGTAAGTGGGATTGTATTGCAGATGGCCTGATGAACTATGCTTGCATGATGAGTAACCTTGCCATAGACCTGAAGACTTGCATTATCTCCCTATTCTATTACATAGGCATTGATTGAAGCTCAATGTTAAATTCAGATCTCCCTACCATCATATCTAAGCCAATATGACACCAATCTCAATAAAAAACTAGCAAATCAATTTGCTTGGAGGTACACAATACACTCTCACCTCTCGTCATGAGCCATCCAGTCCATTACCAAGAACCATATACTGGATTTTTAACAGGGCCATTAGCATTACATGCTGACTACACTGCTCGCATCGCGTGCGCGAGCATTGCAAAATAAATGTACACATACATGTTATTCAATTATTGCACCCACACTGCTCGCGTGTGTCAGCGAGCGTCTGTGTAGCCGGGTGCTAAAATAGATATTGGTTCTATTGGTGATGCTCAACGCGCTGCAAGTCCTGCCTCTCAAATCTTCTCATTGGTTTTTAGGAGCATATACCCACATGGGTGATTGAAAGATGAACTGAGGTCCACTCTCCAGTRGGTTGTGGTAATGCACCGTAAAGTTGGTTGCCAACCGCCATATAAAGTCCAAAGAAGAAAAAGAAGCCTGAAGGAAGGAGGAGAGATGACGAGAAACGAATTTGGTTTACCATTTTATCTGTGGATTAATTGTCGAAGTAGAGGACCTTGTGCATTTCGGGTAAAATAACAAACCAATATTTATATCCCAGGACAAATGAGCTAGCAACAGCTAGCTAGCTAGCTAAATTGCCATAAATGCTTTTCGGCCTGTCCCCCAAATTAATATAATTGGTCCAGYGTTCATTTTGATATTTCAACCTGCGTGTCCTGATCGCGTCTGGTGTGGGGGGACAGAATCAACATACGCGCGAGCGGTGTGGTCAGCATGTTAGGGTTTTCAGACAACTTTTTGCCCAGAATTAATTCAATGTTTAGGCATTGGATGAGAACGAGACTACAGCGTCCATAAAGTGACAATTAGACTTGCGGACCTTTCGGACTGAATACGTTTGTAGGGGCAACAGATTTAATTAAACGTATAATTTATTGCTCTTACTTGCTCATTTCTGTCCATTAAGAACCAACGATGTGCTACCTTTTRGTAGCATTTCTGACAAAGCTAACATTTTTTTAGCCGACGCTCAGAGTTCTAACACCGGGTCGGTTGCTCGGCAACAACACAGCTGCTTTCACCAGGCTGCCAGTCATAAGAAGTGTATGCGAAACAAACCTAGGCTACTGTAGATAGCTACTATATGGTTGTATTCAAGCTGAGGTAAATCAATAAATGCAAACAGATATTGATTAGCTAGGAGCTAGTTAACGTTAGCTAACATTAGCAAAGACTTGTATAGCTAAACCACTGTCGTTTCAATGGCAACAAATTAGTCATAGTGGCAGAACAAGCAAGGAGGTGGGCAGAGCCAAGCACGATTTAAAAAAAAGTCGGGCCAAAACTTAGTCCACTCTGTCATTTAAAAAAAAATCCTCATCAATCTACACACAATATCCCATAATGACATTACAAAAACAGTTTTTAGACTTTGCTAAAAAATACAAAATTTAAAAAATGAAATATCACATTTACATAAGTATTCAGACCCTTTACTCAGTACATTGTTGAAGCACCTTTGGCAGCGATTACAGCCTGGAGTCTTCTTGGTATGACACTATAAGCTTGGCACACCTGTATTTGGGGAGTCTCAAGCTCTGTCTGGTTGGATGGGAGTGTCGCTGCACAGCTATTTTCAGGTCTCTCCAGAGATGTTAGATCGGGTTCAAGTCTGGGCTCTGGCTGGCCACTCAAGGACATTCAGAGACCCAAAGCCACTCCTGAGTTGTCTTGCTGTGTGTGTAGGTCGTTGTCCTGTTGGAAGGTGAATCTTCACCCCATTCTGAAGTCCTGAGTGCCTGGAGCAGGTTTTCATCGAGGATCCCTCTGTACTTTACTCCGTTCATCTTTCCCTCGATCCTGACTAGCTCTCAGTCGCTGCCTCTGAAAAACATCCCCACAGGATGATGTGCTTCCACCATGCTTCACTTTAGGGATTGTGCCAGGTTTCCTCCATACGCTTGGCATTCAGGCAAAGAGTTCAATCTTGGTTTCATCAGACCAGAGAATCTTCTTTCTCATGGTCAGAGTCCTTTAGGTGCCTCTTTTCAAACTCCAAGCGGGCTGTCATGTGCATTTTACTGAGGAGTGGTTCTGTCTGGCCACTCTACCGTAAAGGCCTGATTGGTGAAGTGCTGCAGAGATGGTTGTCCTTCTGAAAGTTCTCCATCTCCACAGGGGAACTCTGGAGCCATCCCTGACCAAGGCACTTCTACCCCGATTGCTCAGTTTGGCCGGGCGGCCCTCTAGGAAGCGTCTTGGTGGTTCCAAACTTCTTCCACTTAAGAATGATGGAGGCCACTGTGGGAACCTTCAATGCTGTCTACATTTTTTGCTGTCTACAATCCTGTCTCGGAGCTCGAACAATTCCTTCGACCTCATGGCTGTTGGCGTTTTTGCTCTGACAACTGTGGGACCTTATATAGACAGGAGTGTGCCTTTCCAAATCATGTCCAAACAATTTAAATACCATAGGTGCACTCCAATAAAGAAACATCTCAGGATGATCAATGGAAACAGGATGCACCTGAGCTCTTTCAGTCTCATAGCAAACGGTCTGATACTTATGTAATAAGGTATTTCTGTTTTTGTTTTTAAATACATTTACAAACATTTCTAAAAACCTGTTTTCGCTTAGTCATTAAAGAGTATTGTGTGTAAATTGACCAGGAAAACATTTTATTTAATCAATTTTAGAATAACTGAACATAACAAAATATGGACAAAGTCAAGGGTCTGAATACTCTACGAATGTACTGTACATGTACTTATCTGGAGTGCCTGAGGGTGGCGCTGTTACCCTGCCTCAGTGTGCTAATATATTACGTGGTGTGATGTAAAAAGTAATACAAAGGAAGCTCAACATTACAAAACATGGAACAAATGAGACCACCAACTACTCTGAACCTAGAGGGAAATTGGAGTGTGGATGGAGAAATTCAACCCTTATATCATCGCCAGTGGCATCTCAGAGGAATCCGAAAAAGTGAAATGTGCCACATTCTTGCAGCTAGCCAGAAAGATGCAATCAAGGTATTCAATTTTGACAATGATGTAGATGACTTGGACATAAGAGCTTTTCCGAACGTACTGTGAGCCACGGAAAAATTGGACATACCTAAGGCATATCTTTTTTACGAGAGTGCAAGGACAAACAGAGTCAATTGATGCTTATTTGACTGATCTAAAAAATAAAGCAAAAGACTAAGTTTCAACAACATACCGAGTCACTGCTCAGGACAGAATTGTGTGCGGAATCACAAATGACCAAGTTCGATGGCAGATTACTCAGAGAACCAGATCTCCTGCTAGCTAGACCAATAGACATTTGCCGTGCTAGTGAAGTGAGCCAGAGCCATTTGATAATGCTTCATGAGTTAGYCAAAGACAGTGCACAGCTAGTAAAAGAAAGATCACAGGGAGAATGCTCACGTMGTGGGTACAAACARGAACCAAAAAAGTGTCCAGCATATGGTCAGTTAAGCAAAGTATGTTACAGAAAAAATTATTATGCCAAAAAGTGCTCCTCACGCACACACACGGGCAGAAAATCTGAGGATTCACAGCATAGACAGGGGATAACAGCAGGAAATGAGGACATGTTRGTTGAGACAATTGAAGTGAAACAGAGTGAAGTACAATGTGTAGCTCAGCTAGTGAATGTCAATGAGAAAAATACTGAGAAAGAGCAGTGGACAGAAACACTGAAAATTAACATCCAGAAACATACTGTTACGCTATATACAGGAGCTCACTGTAACGTCTTATCTTATCTGTGAGAGACTTGAAAACACTGAAAGTGAAATTCAGTGTCGATTCCATGCAAAAATCCAACTGTAAGCTTGTGACGTATTCTGGCAACCAGAGTCTCTGATACCGCAGGATCAGACTGCCAGGGAGAAACTGTGGCGGCTTATACAAAAGGCACGACAAGAGGGAAAGAAGGCTGGGTTCAAGGGCCCACACGTGTTCATCAAAAGAAGAAAGATTACTGGTTAACTCTGATGACATGAACCACACTTGAACTGTGAGTACTGCCAAGAGTACATTTACTGTGGTGCCACGAGTAAATGTACTGTCCGAACTACAATTTAGGAACACTTGCCAACCAAAAAAATAAAGAGATTTGTTATACTGTTAACCACCTCAACTGAGCGTAGATTTCCGTCGAAGTAACGCTGTCAAGGTTTACTGTTTTGCTTTATTGTTCACATTACTACATCTGTTGTCTAGTTTGTGTCTCTTTCTTTTTTAATGCAGGAGTTTGTTTTCAACTCACTCAATATCGTTAGCCTGAATGCTTGGGGTTTGAGAGATCTTACAAAAAGGAAAGCCTTATTTTTATATTGTAAACACAATAACACAGATTTGATCCTTCTTCAGGAAACTCTTTCATGTGAAAGTGACTTGAAATTTTGGAAGTCACAATGGGGAGACATGGCCTATTTCAGTCATGGATCAAACCAATCTTCTGGTGTTTTGATGCTTATCCACAAGTTTAAAGGCGACATTCTAGAATCCACATCTTCACAGGATGGGAGATGGGTCACAGAAATGGTTAAACTTAAAAATTATATTTTCATCATCTGTAATGTGTATGGACATAAGTCACGTGCTCCAAATAAGACCCTTTTGGCCAAATTTAACAGAAAATTACAGGATTTGACGCAACAAATACTCAAAGGTTTTTCTGATTCTATCAGGGAATTTTAACGAAATGCTGATAGTTTTTCTCCTGGAATGAGTCAAAGCTCTCAAAATCATCATAACATTATGCAAGGATCTCTCTGTTATTTCAATCTGGATGCAAAGGGTTACAGTTGAAGTCAGAAGTTTACATACACCTTAGCCAAATACATTTCAACTCAGATTTTCACAATTCCTGACATTTAATCCTAGTAAAATTCCCTGTCTTAGGTCAGTTAGGATCCCCACTTTATTTTAAGAATGTGAAATGTCAGAATAATAGTAGAGAGAATMATTTATTTCAACTTGTATTTCTTTCATCACATTCCCAGTGGGTCAGATGTTTACATACACTCAATTAGTATTTGGTAGCATTGCCTTTAAATTGTTTAACTTGGGTCAAACGTTTCGGGTAGCCTTCCACAAGCTTCCCACAATAAGTTGGGTGAATTTTGGCCCATTCCTCCTGACAGAGCTGGTGTGACGGAGTCAGGTTTGTAGGCCTCCTTGCTCGCACACGCTTTTTCAGTTCTGTCCACACATTTTCTATGGCACTGAGGTTAGGCTTTGTGATGGCCACTCCAATACCTTGACTTTGTTGTCCTTAAGCCATTTTGCCACAACTTTGGAAGTATGCTTGGTCATTGTCCATTGGAAGACCCATTTGCGACCAAGCTTTAACTTCCTGACTGATGTCTTGAGATGTTGCTTCAATATATCCACATAATTTTACTGCCTCATGATGCCATCTATTGTGTGACGTGCACCAGTCCCTCCAGCAGAAAAGCACCCCACAAACATGATGCGCACCCCCGTGCTTCACGGTTGGGATGGTGTTCTTGGCTTGCAAGCCTCCCCCTTTTTCCTCCAAACATAATGATGGTCATTATGGCCAAACAATATATTTTTATTTCATCAGACCAGAGGACATTTCTCCAAAAAGTATGATCTTTGTCCCCATGTGCAGTTGCAAACCATGATCTGGCTTTTTTATGTGGGTTTTGGAGCAGCCTTTCGGGTTGTCGATATAGGACTTATTTTACTGTGAAATACTTTTGTACCTGTTTCCTCCAGCATCTTCACAAGGTCCTATGCTGTTGTTCTGGGATTGATTTGCACTTTTCACACCAAAGTACGTTCATCTCTAGGAGACAGAACGTGTCTCCTTCCTGAGCGGTATAACGGCTGCGTGGTCCCATGGTGTTATACTTGCGTACTATGTTTTGTACAGATGAACGTGGTACCTTCAGGCGTTTGGAAATTGCTCCCAAGGATGGACCAGACTTGTGGTGGTCAACAATTCTTTTCTGAGGTTTTGGCTGATTTCTTTTGATTTTCCCATGATGTCAAGCAATGAGCACTGAGTTTGAAGGTAGGCCTTGAAATACATCCACAGGTACACCTCCAATTGACTCAAATGATGTCAATTAGCCTATCAGAAGCTTCTAAAGCCATGACATCATTTTCTGGAATTTTCCAAAGCTGTTTAAAGGCACATCAACTTAGTGTATGTAAACTTCTGACCCACTGGAATTGTGATACAGTGAATTATAAGTGAAATAATCTGTCTGTAAACAATTGTTGGAAAAATTACGTGCCAAAACTATAGTTTTTAAACAAGAAATTGTGACTGGTTGAAAAACGAGTTTTAATCCCAACCTAATGTATGTAAACTTCCGACTTCAACTGTATACCCGGACCAACAAAACTATGTAACAAAAATATTTATAATTTCTACGTTTTTGTTACAATTTGTTATAGATGTAGATCATCAGTTGGCTCCCTTTTCTGATCATCACTTGATTTCCCTGAATTTACAAGCTACTAAAAAATTGAATGGTATTCAAGGATATTGAAATTCAACAACACACTTCATAAAGATCCTATTTTCATTGGAAACATAAAATTGTTAACCACAAGATATTTTGCAAGAAAAGACTTGGGTCATGGAAGTAGATCGCAATTCTTCAAATATAAGTCAGAGTTGTAGCCATTTGTCACGTTCCTGACCTGTTTTCTCTTGTTTTGTATGTGTTTAGTTGGTCAGGGCGTGAGTTGGGATGGGCAGTCTGTGTTGTTTGTTCTATGTGGGTGGTGATTGTTAATTAGCCTTATATGGTTCTCAATCAGGGACAGGTGTTATTCATTTCCTCTGATTGAGAATCATATATAGGTAGGCTGTTTTACACTGTTAGTTTGTGGGTGATTGTCTTCCGTGTCTGTGTTTGTCGCGCCACACGGGACTGTTTCGGTTTGTGTAGTCTGCTCTGTTCGTGCGTTCTTCGTGTGTCTGTAGTTCTCATGTTTAGGTCAGTCTACGTCGTTTTGTTTATTTTGTATCAATTCAAGTGGTTCTTCGTGTTTCGGTTTTGTTTAAATAAATTCATTATGACTGCATACCTCGATGCGTATTGGTCCGACCCATGCTTCTCCTCTTCAGACGAAGGGAGGAGAGCACCGTTACAGAATCACCCACCAACAAAGGATCAAGCAACGAGGGAAAAAGCAGCAACTACAACGCAGGATTACAGGAATAAGGAGGATTTCTGGACATGGAGGAAATACTGGACGGAAAGGGACCCTGGGCCAAACTGGAGAATATCGCGCTCTCGTGAGTGGAAGGAGGCAGCCACAGCCCAGGAGCGGTGGTATGAGGAGGCAGCACGTAAGCGAGGCTGGAAGTCTGTGAGTCAAGCCCAAAATTTCTTGGGGGGGGGGCTAAAAGGGAATGTGGCGAAGTCAGGTAGGAGACCTGCGCCAACTCCCTGTACTTACTGTGGAGAGCGAGAGTACGGGCAGACACCGTGTTACGCAGTAGAGCGCACGCACGGTGTCTCCTGTACGTGTGCATAGCCCGGTACGGTACATACCAGCTCCTCGTATCTGCCGGGCAGATTGAGCATTGAGCAAGTGCCATGAAGCCGGCTCTACATATATGGCCTCCAGTACGTCTCCTCGGGCCGGCTTACATGGCACCAGCCTTACCGCATGGTGTCCCGGTTCGCCTACATAGCCCGGTGCGGGTTATTCCACCTCCCCGCACTGGTCGGGCTACGGGGAGCATACAACCAGGTAAGGTTGGGCAGGCTCAGTGCTCAAGGAGCCAGTACGCCTGCACGGTCCGGTATTTCCGGCGCCACCTCCCGCCCAGCCCAGTACCACCAGTGCCTACACCACGCACCAGGCTTCCTGTGCATCTCCAGAGCCAGTTCCTCCTCCACGCACTAGCCCTGTGTGTGTGTCTCCAGCCCGGTACCACCCAGTTCCGCACCATGCACCAAGCCTCCTGTGCGTTTCCAGAGTCCTGTGCGTCCTGTTGCTGCTCCCCGCACTACCCGTGATGCGTGTCCACAGCCCGGTACCACCAGTTCCAGCACCACGCACCAGGCCTAATGTGCGGTCTCCAGGGTCCAGTATGCCCTGTTCCTTCTCCTCGCACTTGCCTTCAGGTGCGTGTCCCAGCCGGTACACCAGTTCCGGCACCACGCACCAGGCCTACAGTGCGCCTCAGCCGGCCAGAGTCTGCAGTCTGCCCAACGCCGTCTGAGCTGTCCGTCTGCCAAGCGCCCTGCGCTGCCCGTCTGCCTTGAGCCTTCAGAGCGCCCGTCTGCCTTGAGCCTTCAGAGCGCCCGTCTGCTTGAGCCTTCAAAGCCGCCCGTCTGTCCCGAGCCTTCAAAGCCGCCCGTCTGTCCCGAGCCTTCAAAGCCGCCCGTCTGTCCCGAGCCTTCAAAGCCGCCCGTCTGTCCCGAGCCTTCAAGCCGCCCGTCTGTCCCGAGCCTTCAGAGCCGTCCGCCAGACATGAGCCGCCAGAGCCGTCCGCCAGACAGGAGCCGCCAGAGCCGTCGCCCAGACGGGAGCCGCCAGAGCCGTCCGCCAGCCATGAGCGTCCAGAGCCGTCAGCCAGCCATGAGGTCCAGAGCCGTCAGCCAGCCATGAGCGTCCAGAGCCGCCGCCAGCCATGAGCGTCCAGAGCCGCAGCCAGCCATGAGCGTCCAGAGCCGTCAGCCAGCCATGAGCGTCCAGAGCCGTCAGCAGCATCAGCGTCCAGAGCCGTCAGCCAGCCATGAGCGTCCAGACCGTCAGCCAGCCATGAGCGTCCAGAGCCGTCAGCCAGCCAGAGCTCAGAGCCGTCAGCAGCCATGAGCGTCAGAGCCGTCAGCCAGCCATGAGCGTCCCAGAAGCCGTCAGCCAGCATGAGCGTCCAGAGCGTCAGCCAGCCATGAGCGTCCAGAGCCGTCAGCCAGCCATGAGCGTCCGAGCCGTCAGCCAGCCATGACGTCCAGAGCGTCAGCCAGCCATGAGCGTCCAGAGCCGTCAGTCAGTCCGGAGCTGCGTCAGTCAGTCGGAGCTGCCGTCAGTCAGTCCGGAGCTGCCGTCCCTCAGTCCGGAGCTGCGTCCCTCAGTCCGAGCTGCCGTCCCTCAGTCCGGAGCTGCCGTCCCTCAGTCCGGAGCTGCCGTCCCTCAGTCCGGAGCTGCGTCCCTCAGGTCCGGAGCTGCCGTCCCTCGTCCGAGCTGCCGTCCCTCAGTCCGAGCTGCCCTTGTCCCGCTGATGCCCTTGTCCCGCTGATCCCCTGTCCCGCTGATGCCCCTTGTCCGCTGATGCCCCTTGTCCCGCTGATGCCCCTTGTCCCGCTGATGCCCCTTGTCCCGCTGATGCCCCTTTGCCGTGATGCCCTTTATTTAGGTGGGTGTATTTGAGGGTGGTCATTGGGAGGAGGCTACAAAAGCGGGATTGACTATGGTGGGGTGGGAACCACGCCCAGAGCCTGAGCCGCCACCGTGATTGATGCCCACCCAGACCCTCCCTAGACTTGTTGATGGTGCGTCCGGAGTTCGCACCTTGAGGGGGGGGTTATGTCACGTTCTGACCCTTTTCTCTTGTTTTGTATGTGTTTAGTTGGTCAGGGCGTGAGTTGGGATGGGCAGTCTGTGTTTGTTCTATGTGGAGTGTGATTGTTAATTAGCCTTATAGTGGTTCAATCAGGGACAGGTGTTATTCATTTCCTTGATGGAGAATCATATATAGGTAGGCTGTTTTACACTGTTAGTTTGTGGGTGATTGTCTTCCGTGTCTGTGTTTGTCGCGCCACACGGGACTGTTTCGGTTTGTGTAGTCTGTACCTGTTCGTGCGTTCTTCGTGTGTCTGTAAGTTCTCATGTTTAGGTCAGTCTACGTCGTTTTGTTATTTTGTATCAATTCAAGTGTTCTTCGTGTTTTCGGTTTTGTTTAAATAAATTCATTATGACTGCATACCTCGATGCGTATTGGTCCGACCCATGCTTCTCCTCTTCAGACGAAGAGGAGGAGAGCAGCCGTTACACCATTAAACGTGCCAAAGAGCTGAAGCACCTGAAGTACCTTAGAGAAAAATATTTGCTGAGCAAGCTTGACAGTTTTCTAAAGAAAGATAATGTATCTCAAGAAGCAGAGTCTTTAAACCTATTCAACAAGAATTAGAATAGCTTCAGACGGATCTGGCAAAGTGTGCCTTTGTCAGATCAAGAGCAAAATGGATTGAAGAAACACCAGTTATTGTTTTGCACTTGAAAAGAGAAACTACAATAGAAAATCTATAACGGCAATCAAAATTATTAATGTATTATGCAAAAATCCCATTACAATATCAACATTTGTCAATTCCTTTTATGAAAACCTTTATAACTTAGAATTTCAGGAAGATGGTTGTGAAAGCTACATTTGCCACATTCAGAATTATCTTCCTGTTATTGAGAATGATATTTCCACTCAATTTGCGATTCACCTGTGTCAATTGAAGAAATTAGAGAGGTTCTGAATTCAATGATAAAAGGGAAGTCACCTGGCCCTGATGGCCTGTCAGTTGAATTCTATAGGCAGTTTTGGAAGTCAGTAGAAGACCCTATTTTTAGTATGTTTCAAGATTGCATTGAAAATTGTGAAATTGTCTCCGCTATGAAAAAGGGCCTTATTTCACTGATTCCGAAGCCTGAGAAAGACCCTTCTCTCATTGACAACTGGAGACCAATTACTTTATTAAATATTGATTACAAATTGATTGCTCTGGTTTATGCCAAAATATTAAAGAAAGCAGTAGATACCATTATAAATGAGACTCAGGATTTATGAAGGGCCGTCACATAAGCTCCAACATTCGTTTAGTTTAACAGAGAAATACAAATTTCCCAACTGGCTGATGATACTACTKTTTTTTTAAAAGACAAAGACCAGGTCGTCCATGCCCTTAAAGCTATCACTGCATTCTCTATTGCATCTGGATTAAAACTGAACATTTCAAAATGCGAAATCTTATGTTTGTTTGACTCTGATAAAGAAATAGAAAATATTCCTGTAAAGGATTGTGTTAAATATTTAGGAATACATCTATCAAAAAATCCTGGGTCAGACAACATATGAATTTCTCTCCTAAAATTAAGAAAACCTATAATATATTTATTAATTGGCTACAAAGGGATATTTCTATACAAGGCAGAGGGACCATCTCACTTTGTGTACCCATCATTATCTGTATTTGTAAATCCCTCCACCTGTAAAGAGATCAACGAGACCTTTCTTGACTTCATCTGGAAAAATAAGTCTCACAAACTAAAAAAGTCAGTCCTTTCAAATGAAAGATGTGATGGAGGTCTAGAAGTGTTGGATTTTGTTGACATTAATAATACTTTCAAGATCAATTGGTTGAAAAGATGTTTGGTAAATACAGAGAACCCGTTAAATTGGCTAGGTTTCACCAACAGGCTTTAATGTCCTGAAAAAAATGTTTCCTGCCCAATTCTTCTCCACATAAAGCTCTTTTGTGYATTAATTCTGACATAATTGTAAGGTCATTGTTCTACCTTAGCTGGCATGAGATGAATATTGACTTTGTTCTTGATGTTTTTCGACAACAGGGTAATATTCTTTCATATGAACAATTCATAACATTGAATGAGTTTCCAATACCTTTCACAGAGTTTATTTCTGTGATCAAAGGCATTCCCAGTGGTCTAACTACACTAATGAAAACTCATCTTAGCTTTGGTGATGATAACAGAGGTTATCCAGAACTCAGTTTGGAAGGCGTGGGCTTACTTGAGAAATCTTGTTGTAACAAATACATAAGGACAAATTTTCCATTCAAGGAAACCAACTTATGCCTAGAGGAACATTTTTCTGGAACATGCTTATTCCTGATGTTGTCTGGAAAAAAGTTTGGTTGATGCCTTACAAATATTAAATASCAATCAAATTTAAGGAAGTGCACTTTAAGATTCCACATAAGATATATCCATGTAATTCATGTTGTCCAAATTAGTTGATATTAGTTGATGATATCTGTGTTTTCTGCAAAAAAGGTGAAAATCTGACTCACTTGTTCTATGAATGTAAATCTGTGATTGATTTTTGGAAAAACCTTGCAGAATACTTATTTATCTGTTTGAACAGTACCCATGTTTTTGACATAATGGATATAATATGTTACTATTGCAATAACAAGACCATTGAAATGATTGTGAATTATTTATTTTTTCTTGCCAAATACTTTATACACAAACAAAAATTCCAGAATTCTATACCAAATTTACAAATATTTTTGATTGAATTTAATCATCTTGTTAAGACACTATCCATAGTGAATCAGATTTTTCTGAGTGAATACAATTGCATTAGAATTGTCATATTTAYAAAAAWATATATATAATATATATATATTATACATATATTTTGTATGTATTTAGTATTTTCTTGTTTATACCTGTGTTTTGTTTTGTTAGATATGTTAGATGTAAGTTGTTGARTATTTTGTATAATAATTAAAAAATATATACAGTGGGGCAAAAAAGTATTTAGTCAGCCACCAATTGTGCAAGTTCTCCCACTTAAAAAGATGAGAGAGGCCTGTAATTTTCATCATAGGTACACATCAACTATGACAGATAAAATGAGAAAAAATAAACCAGAAAATCATATTGTAAGATTTTTTATGAATTTATTTGCAAATTATGGTGGAAAATAAGTATTTGGTCAATAACCAAAGTTTATTCTCAATACTTTGATATTAACCCTTGTTGGCAATGACAGAGGTCAATACGTATCTTCTGACTAAGTCATTTAACAAAGCGATTTTATCACACACTGTGCTGGGTGATTTGGCCCATTCCTCCTGCAGATCTCCTTCTAGAGACAAGCAGTGGATTTTGAGGAAGCTGTTGCTGGGCACACAACAGGACTTTCAACCTCCCTCCAAAGATTTATCTATGGGGATATGAAGAATCTGGACGCACGCTAGGCCACCCACGACCTTGAAATGCTTCTTACCGAAGCCACTCCTTCGTGTTGCCCAGGCGGGTGTTTGGGATCATTGTCATGCTGAAAGAACCCAAGCCACGGTTTCATCTTCCAATGCCCTTGCCTGATGGAGGAGGTTTTCACTCAAAATCTCACGAACATGGCCCCATTCATTCTTTCCGTTTACACGGAATCAGTCGTCCTGGTCCCTTTGCCAGAAAAAACAGCCCCAAACATGATGTTTTCCAACCCCCATGCTTCACAGTAATGGTATAGTGTTTCTTTGGATGCAACTCAGCATTCCTTGTACCTCCAAACACGCACGAGTGAGTTTTTTACCAAAAAGTTATGTTTTGGTTTCATCTGCACATATGACATTGTCTCCCAATCTTTTCTGGATTCAATCCAAATGCTCTCTAGCAAACTTCAATGGGCCTGGACATGTACTGGCTTAAGCATGGGGACAAAGTCTTGCACTGCAGGTTTTGAGTCCCTGGCGGTGTAGTGTGTTACTGATAGTAGGCTTTGTTACTTTGGTCCCAGCTCTTTGCAGGTCATTCACTAGGTCCCCCTGTGTGGTTCTGGGATTTTTGCTCACCGTTCTTGTGATCATTTTGACCCCACGGGGGTAGATCTTGCGTGGAGCCCCAGATCGAGGGAGATTATCAGTGGTCTTGTATGTCTTCCATTTCCTAATAATTGCTCCCACAGTTGATTTCTTCAAACCAAGCTACTTACCTATTGCAGATTCAGTCTTCCCAGCCTGTGCAGGTCTACAATTTTGTTTCTGGTGTCCTTTGACAGCTCTTTGGTCTTGGCCATAGTGGAGTTTGGAGTGTGACTGTCTTTTATACTGATAACAAGTTCAAACAGGTCCATTAATACAGGTAACGAGTGGAGGACAGAGGAGCCTCTTAAAGAAGAAGTTACAGGTCTGTGAGAGACAGAAATCTTGCTTGTTTGTAGGTGACCAAATACTTATTTTCCACCATAATTTGCAAATAAATTCATTAAAAATCCTACAATGTGATTTTCTGGATTTCTTTTTCTCATTTTGTCAGCCATAGTTGAAGTGTACCTATGATGAAAATTACAGGCCTCTCTCATCTTTTTAAGTGGGAGAACTTGCACAATTGGTGGCTGACTAAATACTTTTTTGCCCCACTGTATTACAAAAGAGAAACAAAATATATAATAATACAAGGATTCTGTTATTTCACATGCAAAAGTGATTCATTCTAATAAAAACTTTTTATATTTTGGGGACAGGGTTTGTAGTGTAGAGTTACCACCTGTGGATCTGAAGATTGTGGGTTCGCCTCCTGAAGGATACATTTTGACCATGATTCAGTTTATAGTTTTGTGAGCCCCCTGCCGACACACACGCACGCACGCACGCACGCACACACACACACACACACACACACTTATTGAAATGTTGTAGTGGGCTCTTAAAATAACCTTTGGTTTTCTGGAGTGGCAGGCAAGTGGCAGTGAGTGTGGTGGTGTGTAGTACTGCGTCTGTCTTGCTAGAACTTCCGTAGAGACCGGCTCCGACTCTAAAGGAAGAAGTCTTGCCCTCATCCTTGAAATGAACAACATCCCAATGGTACTGCTCAGAGACAGAGTGCTTTATGGCAGAGTGGAGGATTGTGCGCATGAGTCTGTCACGGAGAAATGCAAGCTTTCCCATGTAGAGCTGAAAAACGATTTGTGCCAATTCAAATGGACACAGTACACACGCACACTAAAATGGTGACCTTAAAACAGTTACAGTTTAATTAATGGCTGTGATAGGAGAAAACTAAGGATGGATCAACAACATTGTAGTTACTCCACAATACTAACCTAATTGACAGAGTGAAAAGAAGGAAGCCTATACAGAACAAAACTTTTTCAAAACATGCATCCTGTTTACAACAAGGCACTAAAGTAATACTGCAAAGAAATGTGGCAAAGCAATTAACCTTTTGTCCTGAATACAAAGTGTTATGTTTGGGGCAAATCCAATACAACACATTACTGAGTATCACTCTCCATATTTTCGAGCATAGTGGTGGCTGCATCATGTTATGGATATGCTTTTAATCGTTAAGGTCTCTGGAGTTTTTCAGGATAAAAAGAAACGGAACGGAAAATCCTAGAGGAAAACCTGGTTCAGTCTGCTTTGCAACAGACACTGTGAGATTAATTCACCTTTCAGCAGGACAATAACCTAAAACACATGGCCAAATCTACACTGGAGRTGGTTAGAAAGAAGACAGTGAATGTTCCTGAGTGGCCGAGTGACAGTTTTGACTTAAATCTACTTGAAAATCTATGGCAAGACTTGAAAATGGTTGTCTAGCAATGATCAGAACCCAATTTGGCAGAACTCGAATAATGTTTTTAAAGAATAATGGACAAATGTTGCACAATCCAGCTGTGGACAGTTCTTAGAGACTTACCCAGAAGACTCACAGCTGTAATCACTGCCAATGGTGTTTCAACAAAGTATTGATTCAGGGGTGTGAATASTTATGTAAATTATATATTTCTTTATTTCATTTTCAATAKATTTGTAAAAATGTCTTTTAAACATGTTTTCATTTTGTCATTATGGCGTATTGTGTATAAATGGGCGAATTCATGCTATAACACAACAAACGGTTAAATATTTCAAGGGGTATGAATACTTTCTGAATGCACTGTAAATAGTTAATGTGTACATGTTGATTATTTGTTGTATTTCCAGGAGCTTGCTCATTTGTCTTTACTCCATGTTGGTTTAAATTGGTTTCTGTTTTTTTGCTTCCCTCTGGAAAATCAGCTGTTAATATCAAAAAGGTTTGAATCTCAAGCAAACCTGCCTACACATAGTTTGAAAGACAATACCAACATAGATACTTTAGTAGCCCAGAGCTGTCTGCTGGAAAACCTTGGTAGAGCATGGGTGGAATAGGCATTGCGTGAGTTTCCTTTKTTTTTCGGCTTCAGACCAATGCRTACMTCACACAAAACGTTGTTWTTTGMTTTTAATTCGCTCTATGCACTGAACATAATCAATCACAGCTAAAGTAATTGAAAGTATTGACCTGACATAATTTTACTCAGGTCTATTCATTTTGCGAGACTAAGCTCCTACCACCAACCAGCTGTACGTTATGGGCCGGTTTCCCAGAAACAGATTAATYTTAGTCCTGAACTAAAAAGCATTCTGAATGGATTCCATGAAAAGCACTATTGAGTCCAGGACTAGGTTTTATCTGTCAAGGAAACTGGCCAAAAATGCTTACTGAATCCTAAGTTACCGAAACCATAATTTRCCGTCTTCTCCTAGTGATTGTGGTGATGACCAACGCCGAGGATGCAATTAACCTTTTAATGGAGGCGGAGAGGCAAGACCTAATGGCTGGAGAGTATGTTTTCTTCCTTCTGCAGCATTTTGAGGTCAGTGGCAATTTGGTAAGTAAGCCTTTCTTAATTCAAGTTTCAAGTTGTTAATGTCACGTCCACAAATATAGTYCAATGCCTTTCTTGCAAGCTCCAAACCCAACAATGCAGTAATCAAAATCAATGTAGCATTAAAAATAACGTAAGGTAGAACAAAAACACACAATAAATAAAAAATAAGAAGAACACGAGAATGTTAGAAGCTATATACAGGGTCAGTTCCAACACCATATTTACAATGTGCATGGAGTGATAGAACTAGATATGTATAAGGGTAAGGTGACTATGTGTAACCGATGTGAAATGGCTAGCTAGTTAGCGGTGGTGCGTGCTAATAGCGTTTCAATCGGTGACGTCACTCGCTTTGAGACCTTGAAGTAGTGGTCCCCCTTGTTCTGCAAGGGCCGCGGCTTTTGTGAGCGATGGGTAACGATGCTTCGTGGTGACTGTTGTTGATGTGTGCAGAGGGTCCTGGTTCGCGCGAGCGGACGGACTAAAGTTAAAACTGTTTTACATTGGTGCTGTTGACCGGATCACTGGTTGCTGCGGAAAAGGAGGAGGTCGAAAGGGGGTGAGTGTAACCGATGTGAAATGGTAGCTAGTTAGCGTGTGGTGCGCACTATAGCGTTTCAATCGTTGACGTCACTCGCTTTGAGACCTTGAAGTAGGGGTTCCCCTTGCTCTGCAAGGGCCGTGGCTTTTGTGGAGCGATGGTAACGATGCTTCGTGGGTGACTGTTGTTGATGTGTGGCAGAGGGTCCCTGGTTCGCGCCCGGATTGGGGCTAGGGGACGGACTAAAAGTTAAACTGTTACATATGCATCAGGATATATAATAACAGAGTAGCAGCAGCGTAAATTATGATTGTATGTGAGTGTGTGTGCGTGTGTTGTAGAGTCCAGTATAAATGTGTGTGCATGTTATTATGTGTGTGTGTTGGAGTGTCATTGTGCGTGAGTGTGTAGCTTGATGCACAGTTGGGGTTAGTTAAAGTTAGGGTTAATTAAAATATGAGTTTGTTTTTTGGTGCTCAGATCATGTCATCAGAAGAAAAACTCCCGGACCTTGAGGCTGAGGATTTTCTGAAATGTACACTGTATTATGTCAATGTTACACCCTATCTATAGATTTAGGATCAGCAATCAGAATCTCCTCCCCCAAACCTACCTTAATTCAGCTTCTTGATATGCCACAACTGTCCAGGTGGATGGATTATCTTGGCAAATGAGAAATGCTCACAAACAGGGATGTACACATCTGTGCACTACATTTAAAGAAAAAAATATAATATATATATACAGTTGAAGTCGGAAATTTACAATTAGGTTGGAGTCATTAAAACTTGTTTTTCAACCACTCCACACATTTCTTGTTAACAAACTATAGTTTTGGCAGTCGGTTAGGACATCTACTTTGTTGCATGACACAAGTAATTTTTTTCCAAACAATTGTTGACAGAAAGATTATTTCACTATAATTCACTGTCATCACACAATTCCAGTAGGTCAGAAGTTTTACATACACTAAGTTGACTGTGCCTTTAAAACAGCATGGAAAATTCCAGAAAATGATGACATGGCTTTTAGAAGCTTCTGCATCAGGTTATTAATTGAATCGTCATTTTGAGTCAACTGGAGTGTACCTGTGGATGTATTTCAAGACCCCTTAAACTCAGCTGACTCTTTGCTTCGACATCATGGGGAATCAAACAAAATCAGCCAAAGCTCTGGTCGGCATCCTTTGGAGCAAATTTCCAACACCTGAACGGCTACCACGTTCATCTGTACAAACAATAGTACGCAAGTATAAACCACCACCATGGGACCCACGCAGCCGTCAAACCTCTCAAGAAGAAGACGCGTTCCTGTCTCCTAGAGATGAACGTAACTTGGTGTGAAAAGTGCAAGATCAATCCCAGAACAACAGCGAAGGACCTTGTGAAGATGCTGGAGGAAACAAGTAACAAAGTATCTATATCCACAGTAAAACGAGTCCTATATCGACATAACCTGAAAGGCCGCTCACAAGGAAGAAGCCACTGCTCCAAACCCCCATAAAAAAAGCCAGACTAACTGCACATGGGACAAGATCTTACTTTTTGGAGAAATGTCCTTTGGTCTGATGAAACAAAAATGGAACTGTTTATCCTCAATGACCATCGTTATGTTTGGAGGAAAAAAAGGGAGGCTTGCAAGCCGAAAGAACACCATCCCAACCGTGAAGCACGGGGGTTGGCAGCATCATGTAGTGGGGGTGTTTTTGCTGCAGGAGGGACTGGTGCACTTCACCAAAATAGATGGCATCATGAGGCAGTAAAATTATGTGGATATATTGAAGCAACATCTCAAGACATCAGTCAGGAAGTTAAAGCTTGGTCGCAAATGGGTCTTCCAAATGGACAATGACCCCAAGCATACTTCCAAAGATGTGGCAAAATGGCTTAAGGACAACAAAGTCAAGGTATTGGAGTGGCCATCACAATGCCCTGACCTCAAACCTATAGAAAATGTGTGGAAAGAACTGAAAAAGCGTGTGCAAGCAAGGAGGCCTACAAACCTGACTCAGTTACACCAGCTCTGTCAGGAGGAATGGGCCAAAATTCACCGCACTTATTGAGGGAAGCTTGTGGAAGGCTACCTGAAACATTTGACCCAAGTTAAACAATATCAAGGCAATACTACCAAATACTAATTGAGTGTATGTAAACTTCTGACCCACTGGGAATGTGATGAAAGCAATAAAAGCTGAAATAAATCATTCTCTCTACTATTATTCTGACATTTCACATTCTTAAAATAAAGTGGTGATCCTAACTGACCTAGACAGGGACTTTTTACTAGGATTAATTGTCAGGAATTGTGAAAAACTGAGTTTAAATGTATTTGGCTAAGGTGTATGTAAACTTCCGACTTCAACTGCATGTGTCGTTAGGTGTACGTCTCATACCGATACCAAGCTCAGTACTGGCTTTACTTTACTCAAATTTAAGAGGTACGATAAACAAGAGCAGAGGAGAGGGGAACAACTTTTTACACTGGAATGCAGTCATAAAAACCCATCTTTGTCCACCACTTTTGGTTTGAACAGGACAACCTGTGGAAATATGCCATGAACAACAGGACAGACCTGGCGACCATGAGGGCCTTCGAAATGGCCTTTGTCATTGGTCAGAAGTCCAACGAGGGTTACGACTACTACGACTTCTTTGAGCAAGTCTATGAGAGGCTGAAGACGCACCCTTTTCACACCAAACTTACATCAGAAAAAGAGGTGAGAGACAAGAGTTTCTCAATGTTACCAGTTTTTTTTGCATAATCCATCATAATTGGTGCATTTGAGCGGATTACTTTTGTCAAATCGTCTTTCAWAGTGTATTGCATTATGGAGCATTGGTGTCAGTTGGGTATGGCAGTCGTAATACTAATACCCTCGTAATACCCTAGCTCAACACCATTAATGTTAAAGTAGGCTACAAAAAAGTAGACTAAAATCATTCCAATCCCAAATCAAATGTAATGGCTGTTTTAGAGTTTTAATCGGCTGGCTTTAGGACCATGCGAAACATCGCTCGGAGAGAAACCTCCAGCCTTTCTCTCGAGTTAAGAAAGCAGAGAGCAGAGACAGTGTCAGACAGTTTGCTTTGCCATTCAGCCGTTTAGGTAGTGCACCAATTGCTTTGAATTTGATGTCGGCATTTGAACGCGGCCTTGTAACCATCACGGCCAGTTGTTATAAAAATAATTGAAAAGATGATAACACGAGCAATAAATACACAATGAGTAACGATAGCTTGGCTATATACACGGGGTATCAGTACAGAGTCYATGCAGCAGTACGAGGTAATTGAGGTAGATATGTACATATAGGTGGGGGTAAAGTGACTAGGCAACAGGATAGATKATGAGCAGTAGCAGCAGTGTATGTGATGAGTCAAATGGGGTCAATGCAGATAGACCGGATAGCTATTTGGTTAACTATTCAGCAGTTATTTATTTATTTCAAAGTTATTTAGCAGTTATTAACTATTTACAGTGCATTCAGACACTAATCAGACCCCTTAACCTTTTCCACACTTTTGTTACATTACAGCCTTATTCAAAAATGTATAGCATCTCTTTCTCCTTCATCTATCTACACACAATACCCCATAATGACAAAGCAAAAACAGGTTTGTAGAAAATTTAGCAAATTAATAAAAAAATACAAAACTGAAATATCACATTTACATAGGTATTCAGACCCATTACTCAGTACTTTGTTGAAGCACCTTTGGCAGCGATTACAGCCTCAAGTCTTCTTGGGTATGACGCTACAACCTTGGCACACCTGTATTTGGAGAGTTTCTCCCATTCCTCTCTGCAGATCCTCTCAAGCTTTGTCAGGTTCGATGGGGAGCGTTGCAGCACAGCTATTTTCAGGTTTCTCCAGAGATGTTCAATCGGGTTCAAGTCCGGGCTCTAGCTGGGTCACTCAAGGATATTCAGTGATTTGTCAAGAAGCCACTCCTGCGTTGTCTTGGCTGAGTGCTTATGGTCGTTGTCCTGTTGGAAGGTGAACCTTCGCCCCAGTCTGATGTCCTGYGTGCTCTCGAGCAGGTTATCATCAAGGATCTCTCTGTAATCATCAAGGATCTCAAGGYTCTCTCTCGTTCATCTTTCCCTCGATTGTGACTAGTCTCCCAGTCCCTGCCGCTGAGAAACATCCCGACCGCATGATCCTGCCACCACCATGGTTCACTGTAGGAATGGTGCCAGGTTTCTTCCAGACGTGATGCTTGGCATTCGGGACAAAGAGTTCAATCTTGGTTTCATCAGACCAGAGAATCTTGTTTCTTATGGTCTGAGAGTCCTTTAGGTCCCTTTTGGCAAACTCCAAGCGGGCTGTCATGTGCCTTTTACTGAGGCCAGCTCTAGGAAGAGTCTTAGTGGTTCCAAACTTCTTCCATTAAGAATGATGGAGGCCACTGTGTTCTTGGGGACTTTCAATGCTGTAGAAATGTTTTGGCACCCTTCCCCTGATCTGTGCCTCGACAGAATCCTGTCTCAGAGCTCTACTTACAATTCCTTTGTTCTCATTTTGCTCTGACATGCACTGTCAACTGTGGGACCTTATATAGACAGGTGTGTGCCTTTCCAAGTCATGTCCAATCAATTGAATGTTATTATAAAGGTGACATTTCATGGTGAAAAATAGCTTTAAACTGACACACCGCTTATGGATGTCAGCATTTGAAGTCGCCCTTGTTGTGACTTGCATATATTATGCATCTATTTCACATTGCCCCGCATGCACCGTTCAAGAGTAAATTAGAGAGAGTCAATTTAGATGAGGTTCAGTAGTTGTTAACATTGTATATGCCGTTCCACATATATTTAAACCTTTTATTTTTGGTGATAATTAATGGCTGGGGTCAATTTTTTCGYTATTTTTTTTTCTGTTCTCCAAATAGCATTTTAGAGTTTTTAAACTGTGTAAAAATGCAGTAAATGAGCTTCAACTTCCAACTCCCACACACCCCACTTTGCCATACCCTAGGTTTAGCTGAGCTGAACTGACGCCACTGTTATGGGGATAAAAATGGTCCCAAAAAAAGTCAACTGCGTGAACTTTACAAAAGTCATGTGATCAAGGTCATGACGTTTTGACTACAGTCGACTGCAAGTTTCTGCAGTTGCTCTTCGCCAACTTCATCCTGCAGCCATCACCTGCATTGTGGGAGGCTCTATTGTAAACCAATCATTAGGGAGTTTTTGTTTGACTCACGGGAACATGACAGAAGACATGACTGGAACAGGAACCAACTTTGCCATGATTTATAGCAGGCTACAGTGGATATACAAATGAAAGTGATATTTTTGTCTCTCTCTCACTAATTGATTGTACAATGTACACACACATATATTTCAGTTTGTGTGAWATGGGGTTGAAAACATTTTATTTCAACATTATAAGGAAAACTTAATAAATAAACAATGGAAACATTGCCATGTTGATCTGAGCCTTGCTGTTGGAAAACCACATTAGTGTCTGACTTCACTCCTCGACTTTCGTRTACAGTCGGTTGCATTAGTGTTACCACTCAAATGCACCCGATATCTTTAAGGAAACACTTTACTTGATGAGTACCTACATAAGGACTTCGTAACACATTCATACCTCATACGTATCACATACATGAGCATTTTAACCATATTCATTAGCAGTTTTTCAACTTAAGTTGATATTTTGTTATGTCTTGCAGATGTTGACAATAAGCATTGTATCACATCTCTCAACTAGTAAAAAAMGACAGCTTAAGACAGGGGTTTTTACTAAAAACTTCAGATCAACATTACATTCACATGTGTGGTAAGATCACTTTTAGAACAGTCTCAACTTTGACGTCCAAAATCATGCCCCCGTTAACCCCTTATAGCTTGGCAGAAAGTAACTCAATACACAACACATTGTTTATGTATTGCTTATGAATGCTTTATGAAYTCCCTTCAAGCAAGTCTTACCCTTTTCATTGAGATCTAGTAAACGCATGAGATTCTGCTGTGGGTGATGTTGTGTTCCAGGTTAGCCCTTACTCTGCCTACTTGCACGATGCAGTCCTGCTTTACGCCATGGGACTGAAGGAAGTCCTCAAAGATGGCAAAGACCCCCATGACGGCGGTGAATTGCTCCAGAGACTGAGGAACAAGAACAACATCCACTTCTATGGTAGCTTCAATTCAGCTTCTATTCATTCATGACTAGACAAAAAAAAACTCCAGCACATTTACGTCTGAACTCTGGAATGTTCATTGTCCCTGTCAAATAAATTAAACCTTTAATTTATTTGGTCCCATTACAATGCAGTGACATTCAGAAATCCAAGCCCTGAGCACCTGTCTACACGCAAGTCTATGGGACAGCATAATAATGGTGGCCAGGTAGCCTAGCAGTTAAGCGCGTTTRGGTTMCTGGTTTGAATCCCTGAACTGACAAGGGGATARATCTTRCAATGTGCCCTTGAGCAAGGCACTTAAGCCTAATTACTCCTGTAAGTCACTCTGGAGAAGAGCATATGCTAAATTGTATTATTTCATCTAATCATTTAAATGAATTTACCTGTTTACAGATTTTTCCGTTGAGAAGCAGCTGCCATTGTCAAWAAGAACCTGTTGCACCAAACTGAACAGGGTTGGCTTAGATTGTTGACGGCATGTAACGATATTTCGGCTCTAATGTTTATTGAAAACATACATTTGCACAATGAGCACTTGTTCTCTCTCAAATACATCATTACAGTTGTTGGTAAGCTAGCTAGCTAAATGTTTTGCCATGTTAGCATAGACATGACATCAGTCAAAAAACCTCGAAACAAGACATGGCATCAAGAACAAGATAAAACTAGCTGAAACGAGCCACCTACAACTCCCCACAATGCAGCTGCTTGTCATTATTGCTAGCTGGTCATCCAGAATCATATCAACACACTGCCTTTTGCCCCATTGAAGAGTGCGCATAGTTTTTTGTGACGTTGTCAGCTAACCCATCTATAGAGTATTAATAATTGARGTTGCACTGCTATGGAGGATTTATAAATGAGCGTAATGTAAGCATAATCATTGTATGTGGTGACCTGTGTATTACAGGAGCCTCTGGACTGGTCCACTTTGATYAGGAGGGCGAGAGGAACTTGGACTACTCCATTTTTGATCTGCAGCATACTGATGACAGCACCACATTTGTGCCCATCCTTCATTTTGACAGCCAAACAAAATCTATCAGGTGACACAATGTACAAGTTAATTTCAATTAAATTGCCATTTTACCTTGTAATTTCTTTGTAAATACCTGGCCATTTCTGTATCATACAATTAATTGTGACCGCCATGAATATTGGATAGTAGGTTTGTAGAATACATGTCACGTTGTTCCTTTGCAGACCGACCCCAAAGTTTGTATCTGTGATCTGGCCAAAGGGAACGCCTCCGACTGATAATCCTGACTGTGGCTTTGACAACAAGCTTTGTCAATGGCTCTCCAATGGTAATTCCCAAWATCACCATCCAACAATAATCTACACTAATGGCATCCCACCCTACAGGCGGTAAATCATTGGATCTGATTATTAAAATTCTATYCAATTCACTCTTTGAGGACTGCAACCATAGAAATACTATTTATACATTGTCAATTTGCTGTCTATGGTTATTTTGCTCATTGCTCACTGTCAATTGCTCACTTTTCACATTATGTATACAGAAAAGGTATTTGTTTGCAAATGCAACTTGGGACCTGTAAATAATTATTAAGCTACTCATTTTGAATCCACCAGTGGCATCTTGTGTGACAATAAGAAGTTTTGTTTCCAAAAATGACTGGCCCTTTACTATAGAAATAGGATGACTATTGTGATGCACAGTAAAATCAGTTACTGGCCTGCCCTACGTCATAGAAGGCCCTTCACCATATAAATATAATTGCTCTTGTGATACAAAATTGCCATCGTAATTTGGAATGTTCAGTCAATGAGCATTGTGGGTAATGTAGTCATTCTACGGTTTCCAAATTGTCCTACAAATGCATACATCTTATGCATTGTGACAGCACTGTTACCCATGGCAACCGTGGCATTCCAAAAGCAAAAACTGGAAAAATAAACAAAAATCCAAAAGACAGCAGAATATAGAGTGGCCAGTGACATGTAACAGGATGACACTTTTTTTTTWGCCTAAAATTAAGAATATCTGTGCAAAAATTGTAGGAGAAGATCACATAGATCGTATTAAAAAATGTAATGTCATGAACCTTCAAAGTTCCAAAATGGGGTGCAAATGGCAGCCYTATTGGTCAGGGGGAAATCCAAATCAGTCTAATTGGAATGAATGGCAGTAAGACATATCAGAAATMGTGTAATATAATTATTATCAAGCTAAAATATTATCATATAATTATAAATACAGTTTATACAGGTTMTATAAAAAAATCTGTATAAKTAGCCTCTAAAATAAATGTAAAATACATGTCTCAAATTATTTATTTATTATCCTRTAAAATGTAAATATTATAATTACCAACATAGAAACTAATCGTACACAGTTTCTTACCTTAATGTTGTCGTCCTGATCTCAACAGCGGAGCTGRCAAAGTTGTGAGAAACCTTTCAGGTCCAGTGGAGGCGAGGCGCTTCCTGGTGGCAGCATTCACTTTCAGTCACGGTGCTAAAAATCACAATTTGGTCAAGCCCACCAATGACACATTGGCATCAGTCGTTATTATGTAAATTCAAGATGGTGCTACCCATACCTCTAATAAACCATTGTTCAAGCTCAAAATCTTAAAAATAGAGAAGTTTCTATGTAAAATGCACGTTTAATATTCGTGGATTGAATACATCTACTTTCTTAGCCTTACCTCCTAAAGTCTTTCCATGCCCCTATAACAGTATTATACTATAGATATACTTATATCAGTGTATATATCCATAGCTGTACATTGTGGTCTTGCTGTTAAAGGGACATTACACTCCATAATCAAAGATGATCAAATGTTTTTAAATCTCAAAAATATTCTAATGTCAAAATGAATCCACGTCCCATGTCTTTGATTCTGTGTATAGATCCAGCTATATGCCTCAACCTGAAATTAATGGAAAAGATCAGCGCAGAATAAAATCAGGAAATMATATGGTGCTTATGTTTTACATGTATTTAAGATAGAAACATAAGTATGTCTACACACCAGATGACCTGGGACGTGGTAATGTCTGAAAATATCTGTAAACTTTTTATGTTGAATTGTCCCTTAAATGGTCACTTTAAAGCTAAACCTGGGCTTTTTTAAACAGATATATCCCTGGTGATCTTGCTGGTGGTGTCCCCTCTCATTGGTGTGTCAGCCCTGGTCTTCATTGGCTTCCTTTTGCTGCAGAAGTTCCGGCTGCAGAACAGGCTGGCCGGCTCCTGCTGGTGTATCATCAGCTACAATGAGATCACTATTATCAAAGAGCCTAAAGTATGAGCCAATTKAAAAATGGATATGTCTGAGATTCCTCTCATCTGAAACATGGTGTAAATGGAAACCAAAGGGAAAGGGAAAGGGGATACCTAGTCACTTGTCTAACTGAATGTATTCAACGTATGTATGTAACTAACAAAAATATGGTTAACGTCTAGGGAGTGCCGGCCCTATCTCTGAGCACGACCGCCAGTAAGACTGGAAGTGGAGGCTCCTATCAGACCATCCTCTCCTCCACTAGCTACGGACTGAGAGACAACGCAGGGAAAGAGTACATCTACTCCACTATAGGTCTTTTTCAGGTATACATTGACAGAATACAATCTATTCACTCTACAGCAGGATGACTCTGCTGGTTAAATTAACATACTGTTCCACAGCCATGTCATAAATGACATAGATGTTAGCATGAAAGCCATTATGAATATTGAAGCAAAACTCATGTGTTTTGAACTGTTTATCATGTCAGGTGTTATGAATGCATAATGTATAACCCTTTCAAATGTTCAAGTGTTATCCATAAAGGCCTGCAACTGATACAATCTAATAGATTAGAATAGAATAGATGTTTTAACTGCCACTGTGTGCCTGCCAATGTGTTACTGCCACTGTGTTACTACCTACCTCTATTGTGTTCAGGGAAATCAAGTGGCCATCAAATACATGGAGAATCAATCTGTCAGCGATATCAGGAAGCCATCCATCATCGCAGAGTTCAACATGGTAAGTTGGGTTTCACTAGACTGAAGCCCTTTTYTGGCATTTTCAAACGGCACGACAATTAGTACAATGCCCTTGTAACTTCTAACCATTTCTAGAGTATAAATCCAACAAACACATAGTTAGTACATTTAGAAAGGTAAGAACTGAGCTTTGGAAAGGTAGGCCTATGTAAAATAAATATATAAATATACTTTATATTTTGTGGCAGACCAGGGGGTTTGGTCAAGACGTACACAGATCAGACATGGACAGAGTTGGATTAGCTCGGTTTCAAGGGTGTTTATTTAAAAAACAAATGCAAACAAAATAATCTCCCTCGGGGAGGGGGCTGTCGTCAGTGCGACGTATGTCTCCCTTCTCAATAGGGCATCCGCATTCCCATGCTTAGCCCCTGACCTGTGCACCACAGAAAAAGAGAATCGTTGAAGGGACAAGAACCACCTGGTGACCCAATCGTTTGTGTCCCTTCCCCTMGCCCAAACCAGGGGAGCGTGGTTGGTGACCAGGGTGAAGTGAGTACCCAACACGTAGTACTTGAGAGTGTCTAGCTTCACCGCTAGGCACTGTTTCTCAACAATAGAGTACTTTATCTCTCTGGGTATCAGCTTTTGGCTTATGTACATGATGGGGTGCTCCTCTCCATCGTGTACCTGGGCAGGATGGCCCCTAGTCCCGTGTCGCATGTGTCCATCTGGACCAACATTGGCACCTGGAAATCGGGCATTATGAGAATCGAATGGGAGCACAGCGCTTCCTTCAGGCGCCTGAACGCCACTTCGGTCTCGCTCCGTCTATTTCACGGTTTTCGGGAGGCGGGCCCTGGTTAGATCTGTAAGGGGGAGGCTATAGCCGTAAAGTTGGGGATAAAGCGGCTGTAGTAGGAAGGACTTGACCTGTGTCTTGGTGCGTGGAACGGGCCAGTCACGTTCCGCGTGGACCTTCCTCTCCTGGGGCTTGACGTTCCCCCGTCCGATCAAATACCCCATGTACTCCACCTCCTCGAACCCTAGTTTGCATTTCTTGGGGTTCGCTGTCAATCCGCCTTGCCTGAGCGCATCCAGCACCGCATGTGGATGATGATATCATCCAAATAGGCCGCTGCATACTGTTGGTGGGGTCGAAGTACTTTGTCCATCAGGTGCTGGAATGTGGGTGGGGCTCCGTGGAGACCGAATGGGAGCACCCGGTACTGATATAATCCATCCAGTGTCGAAAACGTTGTCTTCTCCCTGGAGGAGGCTGCCAATGGTACCTGCCAATTTTTTTGGTCAGGTCGAAGAGCTCGTCCACCCTCTGCATGGGGTATGTGTCGAACAATCTGATGTCGTTCTGTTAGGGGAATTAAGTTCTCATGTTCTTTAACCAATTCAATTATTACAGAAGCGCAAGCTACCACGATGGGGCTGCACCATGCGCTGTGGAACTCTTCGACGACCCAAATTTTTAGCATAGCCTCCACTTCCTGCTTCATGGCCTTCCTTCGGGCCTCAGGAATCCGATATGGTTTCTTTTGTACCGTTTCCCCGGGCCAGCCGATATGGCCTCTTTTGTACCGTTTCCCCGGGCCAGATGCGGATGTGGTGTTCAATGAGGGTCGTGCGGCATGGCTTCTCGAAGAACACCGCCATGTTCTGATCGACAAGCTCCCTGAGCACTTGCTTTTGGGCCGGGTCGAGGTCCTCATTGCTCGGAACCACCACTGGTATCGTTGGCGTCTTGGGTCCCGACCATAACACGGCCAAGGCTGTCCTCTGGTACCACTTCTTCAACAGGTTCACGTGGTAAATCTGTTGGGGTTTCCGTCTCCCCGGCTGCCGTGTGCGGTAATTGACGGGTCCCAGCTTCTCTGTCACCTCGTACGGCCCGCGCCATGTTGCCAGGAACTTACTTTCGGCCGTGGGGATTAAGACCAACACCTTGTCTCCCACCTGGAATTCTTGGGGCTGGGTTCCCCCGATTGTAGACCTGGGCTTGGGCGTGTTGGGCCTTCTCCATATGTTCCCTTACCACTGGCCATAGGGCTGTCATCCGCTCCTTCAACGTTTCCACATGTTCTACCATGCTACGTAAAGGGGTCGGTTGGGCTTCCCACATCTCCTTGGTGAGGTCCAGTAGGCCGCATGTCCTTCTCCCATAGATGAGTTTGAAAGGGGAAAAACCGGTGGAGGACTGGGGTACTTCTCGGATCGATAACATTACGTGGGGTCGTAGCTGGTCCCAGTTCTTCCCGTCCTGCTCGATGACCTTCTACAGCATTTGTTTGAGCATTTTATTGAACCGCTCGTCGAGCCCATCCGTCTGTGGGTGAAAGACGGAGTTCCGGATCTGCTTAATCTGCAGGAGAGCACACACATCTTTCATTAGACGAGACATAATCTCAGTACCTTGGTCTGTCAGGATCTTGTTCGGGATGCCCACCCGGCTAAAGAGGTTGAACAGCTCCTGGGCGATTCCCTTGGATACTGCCACCCATAGGGGAATGGCCTCGGGATACCGGATGGCATAATCTACTAATACCAGGATGTACCGGTGTCCTCATGCTGTTTTTACCAGGGGTCCCACTATGTCCATGGTGATGCGTTCAAGGGGGACTCCGATCATCAGTAGTGGGGACCAGCGGGTTTTGGAAGTGTGCTATTGGGGCAGTGATTTGACACTCCGGGCAGCTGCGACAATTGTCTTCCAATTGTCTTCCTCATACAATGGAACCGGGCAGCGATCCGTTCCCGGGTCTTCTCCATTCCCAGGTGCGCCCCCAACAGGTGGGTGTGGGCCAGCTGAAGAACGGTTCCCACGTACCGTCATGGCAGCAACAGCAACAGAACGGTTATTCTTAATTTGGAAATGGGGGTATCGCCTGTCACTCACCTCTGAAAGTTTTTTCTATCCACTGCTATCACTTGGACTGCAGCGGCTTTCAAGTTCGGATCCTCCCACTGGGCAGTCCCAAATTGTCCGCTCAGTTGACCCCCATATATATATATATATATATTGAGTCCAAAGCAACCGCTGGGAGTTGAAATTTGTATGCTTATGATTATTCCGATTTTTAAAATCGCACAATGAATTCAATAAAAAAAATGTAATCTTAATATTTATTAATAATGAATTATTCTTGAAAAAACCCATTTGTATGTATTTCTGTAAATAATGCTCTGTACTCCTTTATAAAACAGTTGAGAGAGATGAAGCATGAAAACTTGGTGCAGTTCTTTGGGGTTTGCATTGACCCTCCAAAGGTCTGTATGGTCATGCAGTACTGCAAGAAAGGCAGCCTGAAGGTAACAGCATAGGACTGTGATGGTCCGGATTGAAATGACAACAAATGTAATTAATGAGATCGCTATAAACTATTTATAAGTCCTTCGTAGATGCTTCACAACTGATTTGTAAGCAAATTAATACTATATAAACTCTGTTACAACAATGTATACAGAATGCTATTTGTCAAACATCTGTGAATGCCATATAAACAGTTCATAAAGTTTTTAACCCATCCCTTACGTTCCGGGTTAATTTGACCCATTAAAAAAAAAAAAAAACACTAACATACTTGATCTACTCTCCTAGGTATGAGTCTCAAACTTGTAAAACGCGTCATTTACACACAATAAAACACCCTACCCGGTACAAGAAAAGTGACATCCATGATGTTCTGTGTCAGTTTAACCCGGAATTTGACCGTGAACTTGGTTTATATATCTCTTGAACGTTATGTCCTAGAAACAAGCTGCTTTCTGCATAGGAATGGTGCAYCCATGCTGATCACAGTATTATTTCCCTATGATGCTCAAAGGCTGAGCAACACAGGTCTGAAGTCAATTTGACACGCAATTTGACCCTTGAACTTGATCATTTTCTTACTCTTGAAGCTGAGCAACACTGATCTGAAGTTGAGCTAAAACTGAGTTTTGACAAKTGATGATTATACGATCTTACGGATTTATGACTTTTTACATGCATCAAACATTTGGGTCTAAGTTTAGAAAGGTCTGAAAAAAACAAAATCTGAAAGGTGACATTCTCAGCAACATTTAGATAAGGGGAACTGTACTCACCGTACCTTTAATGTTCACTGTACCCGAATCAAATTGACCCAGAACATAACTTGTGTATAGCCGAATCGAAAGTGGTACTAAGTTCAGGTTGTACTTTTCTTCTGCTGCTTTTCTTGTACCACTCTATATGAGGGATCATATTATGTGGTGCGTTGTGTTGTGTTTAGTAAAAAATGAAAGTTCAGATTGTACTTTCTCATTTATCTCTGTTTCCCCAAAAACCCTCCCTAATGGACACGACTCAGATGTCAAGCATTGGGTTGTAAGGATTGCTACAAAATGTATCCTTTCTGTTGTTTGTGACTGCAGGATGTTCTGAAATGCACTGACATTGAGCTGGATTGGATGTTTAAACTGTCCTTTGCATACGATATTGTTAATGTGAGTAAAAAGCCCTTTAGACTGGTACGTCCTTTATGTGAACAGGGCTAGACTTTTTTCCCGGTTTAGTTTGACACTGTTGATTTACTTGCAGGGGATGGAGTACATCCACAAGAGTAGCCTGAAGTCCCATGGCAACTTGAAACCCAGCACGTGTCTGGTGGACAGCAGACTTCAGGTCAAACTCTCTGGCTTTGGACTGTGGGAGTTCAAACACGGCAGTAAACACAAAGTCCTCCCTCTGGAAAATCCCAAATTTGAAGGTTAATAGTTCAATTGATCACGGGAGTAGAACTGAGTAGTTTGATGTAATCACTATTCAGACCAGTGTTTGGAGATGTTTATGAGGCCTTCCTTTATAAGACCTTTATAGATGCTTCAGAAATCATTCATAAGCAAATATCATGCTATATAAAGTAGGGCAAAAGAGTTATGCCACATTTGGCAAAGCAACAGATGTAGTGACCTTTTATATTAACCATTATGTAGTATTACTTTGCTTAAAATAATTTGTGAAGCATCTATGTAGGGCTTATGAAGACTTAATGAATGCCCTATGACGCCTTTATCAATTGTCGTTTGTGGGACCTTAAATGGACATGAATTATATCAATGTTATATTAAACGTCATGAAATCAATTATGAATTTTGAGACAGAGCTTATGAATGTGTTTATCAATGTATGCCCTTCTCAAGTAAAGTCTTACCACAAGTCGAATTAACCATAATTTGATGCCACTTTGTCCAGAGATGTACTGGACGGCTCCAGAACTTCTGAGGCAAGACCAGCTCCCGTTCAATGGCACACCCAAGGGGGACATCTACAGCTTTGCAATGATTATGCGTGAGCTGATCTATAGCTCAGAGTTGGGTCCATACCACGATATCCAGCTGGAGCCAAAAGGTGTGTTATTAATTGTTTCTAGAAGGTCCTCGAAAACACCACAAATAATAATCCGTCCTTTGTGGGGAAAATAATTATGTAAAGTGGTAAAACGTTGGATTTTGAGCAACCTGAAGTAGATCTAAGAATGTGTGAAATCTGTCTGCATTGTTCTGTATCAAGTCCATTAGAAACTGGGACTGGGACATGGTAGTTTTGTTGTACTTGGTATCACGTTGTGTAGAAAGTGTTTGTGTCTCATTGGTTTTCTCCAGAGATTATCAAGCAATTGCGGGTCCCTCTCTTAGGGGAGCCCCTCAGGCCGACCTTGTGCCCCAAGATGTGCAACGAGGGGCTGGTCGACCTTCTGAAGGCCTGCTGGAGTGAGAACCCTGACTACAGACCTCCTTTTGGCGCCATCAGAAGACAGCTGAAGGAGACCAGCCCAGAAAGGTCTGTCGTGGAGAGACCAGCCCAGACAGGGACAGACTTGCACAGACAGGGACAGACTTACCCAGACAGGAAGAGACCAACATGTTGAATGCACCGAGCTGTCTGTCTAAACTACTGGCACACAGCTCGGACACCCATGCATACCCCACAAGACATGCCACAAGAGGTCTCTTCACAGTCCCGAAGTCCAGAACAGACTATGGGAGGCACACAGTACTACATAGAGCCATGACTACATGGAACTCTACTCCACATCAAGTAACTGACGCAAGCAGTAAAATTTGATTTAAAAAACAGATAAAAAAATACCTTATGGAACAGTGGGGCCTGTGAAGCAACACAAACATCACAGACACATGCATACACACGCGCGCATACACACACACACACACACACACACACACACACACACACACACACACACACACACACACACACACACACACACACACACACACACACACACACACACACACACACACACACACACACACACACACACACACACACACACACACACGCACTATACATACACATGGATTTAGTACTGTAGATATGTGGTAGTGGTGGAGTAGAGGCCTGAAGGCACACAGAGTGTTGTGAATGTATTGTAATGTTTTTAAAATTGTATAAACTGCTTTAATTTCGCTGGACCCCAGGAAGAGTAGCTGCTGCTTTGGCAGCAGCTAATGGGGATCCATGATAAATAAAAATACAAACACAAACCTAGACAGGGAGAGACCTGCCAGCCCAGGCAGGTAGAGACCAACCTAGACAGGAACTAACCAGCTCAGGCAACCCAGAAATGTCTTATACGGCGCGCTGGTATGTACAAAACAATCTTCTTGAGTTCCAGAAGGTTCCATGTTGTAGCGGAAAGGTTTGTCTGCCTGGTTGAGTGATTATCCTGTAAGGGCCAGACAAATTGGTTTTCAGCTTATGTCCTCTCAGTGATCTCTTTACCCAGACACAATCTCCAACTTGAAGTGAGGGATCCTCCTTGACATTGTTCCTTTTGTTGTAGTACTTATTTTGAGCATCCTGATGTTTCTGTACTTCTGTCGTTAGCTTTTCGTCATCAGGTGGTTTGTCAGCCACGAAGGGTGGACGGACTGTATCCAGCGGCACTCTCCAGGTTCTTTCAATCATGAGCTCGACGGGTGTTTTTCCCGTCATTGAACAGTTTTCCTTCTTGGAGCTGGGCACGAAGACAATACTTCAGGACTTTGTTAAACCTCTCTACACCTGTGTTGGCTAATGGATAGTATAACAGGGTCTTCTGGTGCACCATTCCATCTTTTTTTTGTAGGACGGGAAGTCAGCTTGGAATTGCGGGGCATTATCAGTCACTAGAACTTGAGGCATTTTTGTGTGAACAGATCTTAAAGTCAATTGATCACAGTTGCTGTGGTCACATTGCTTGTGGCTATGACTTCAGGCCTTTTACTGTACAGGTCTGTCACAACAATCAGGTACTTCTGGTGAGCGAGAGCTGCTTGTAGTTCTCCGAAGATATCCACTTGAATCTTTTACCAAGTTTCTTCAGGTCATGGTATTGGTTGTAGTGGTGGTTTCTCTGGTCTGAGCAATTCTTCACTCAGTGCGCATGGCACACAGTTTTTCAAAAAGTTGGTGACGTCGTCCATCTTTGGCCAACATACTTTGCTGCAAAGGAACTGCTTCATCTTTCTTGTTGCTGGGTGTCCTTCATGTGCTCCGGTGAGCACATTCTCTTCGTGGACCTTTCCATCCTTTTTCCATCTAGGGTAGCACTTCACTTAGTACTGGATCTTGTAGCGTCTATTGAGTGCTTTTCAGGTGTGATGGCTGCTTGTAACTTCTCAATGAAGGTATGTTGACAGTACTCACCTGGGTGAGCCTGACAAGCCGGCCGAGGCATAGAAGCCCGACGAGCTGGCTGAGACGTGGGAGCCTGACGAGCCGGCTGAGGCATGATGTGGGATGTGAGCCTGATGAGCCGGCTGAGGCGTGGGAGCCTGACGATCCGGCTGAAGCGTGAAACCTGACGATTCCTCTGAGGCGTGGGAGCCTGATGAGCCAGCTGAGGTGTGGGAGCCTGACGAGCCGGCTGAGGCGTGGGAGCCCGATGAGCCGGCTGAGGGATGACGTGGGATGGGAGCCTGCCGAGCAAACCGAGGCAAGGAAACCTCACGAGCCAGCTAAGGCGTGGAAGCCTGACGAGTCAGCTGAGGCACCCCCGGTTCCATCGGCGGCGGCATCCGGACCCAACGTCACCACCAAAACCAAAAAACACGAACTCCCTGATGCTTCAAATAGGGGTGTCAGCATTCTGTAACAGCAGACGCTGGAGACGAGAAGCAAGTACAGGGAGTGAACATTTAATGAAACAAGAACAGCGTCTGGACAGGGGGAACAAAACGACATTATGACAATAATGCTGACACAGGGAACCAACCCGAGGAACAGACAGATATAGGGACAATCAACAAAGTGAAGGAGTCCAYGTGAGTCCAATGAGCGCTGATGCGTGTAATGATGGTGACAGGTGTGCGTAATGATGTGCAGCCTGGCCTCCTCGAGCGCCAGAGAGGGTGAGCGGGAGCAMGCGTGACACATGGGCTACTGAAGCGTTGCAGGTAATGAACATAATTCGACCTGGGTGGAAGTAAGCCAGAACAGGCGGTTCTGCTATTGTAGGCACCTTGTCATACACCCCTCCCCTTAAGTCTCAGCTTCTTTAGTAGCTGAGCACAGGACTTGGGTAGCAAGGCTCAGACAGCCTGTGAACCAGGGCCCAGCCTTGATTGCCAATGGGGTTGTAGATTGTTTGTTCAGGGGTGGAAATGGGCACACTGTTTGTAGAGTAGATGGGGAGCAAGAGGCAATCCATGGTCAGAGAAGGGCTTGCCCCTCTGCCTAACAGCAGGAACCAGGATAGGTGAACCAGAGCTCACCTGTGATGACATGGGGATTTTAGCACAAGGCTCCACCAGGACACAGAGAGAGGAACTTGGGGAATCACCAGTCAGCACTGGCGACTCAGCGGAGATGGAAACATCCACCTCTAAGACAGGACGGCCTTCTTTAACTTCTCTGGGGCAGGTGGGACGTAYACGTCCCACRGGCCAATAGCCAGGGAAAATACAGCTCGCCATATTCAAATAACATGATATAAAAATCTAACTTTCATTAAATCACACATGTAAGATACCAAATTAAAGCTACACTCGTTGTGAATCCAGCCAACATGTCAGATTTCAAAAAAGCTTTTCGGCGAAAGCATAAGATGCTATTATCTGACGATAGCACAAAAGTAAACAAAGAGAGAAGCATATTTCATCACTGCAAGCACGACACAAGACGCAGAAATAAAATATAAATCATGCCTTACCTTTGACGAAATTATTTTGTTGGCACTCCAATATGTCCCATAAACATCACAAATGGTCCTTTTGTTCGATTAATTCCGTCGATATATATCCAAAATGTCAATTTATTTGGACCGTTTCATCCAGAAAAACACAGCTTCCAACTTTCGCCAAGTCACTACAAAATATATCAAAAGTTACATGTAAACTTTACCAAAACATTTCAAACTACTTTGGTAATACAACGTTAGGTATTTTTAAACGTTAATAATCGATCAATTTGAAGACGGGATGATCTGTGTTCAATACAAAAAGAAAACAATCTGACGCAACTTTTTTCGTAARGTGACTCTCTCAAAATATTTACTTCATGTGACCCTCATTTACGATAGCCCTACTTCTTCACTACACAAAGGAATAACCTCAACCGATTTCCAAGGACTGGTGACATCCAGTGGAAGCGGTAGGAACTTCAAGCAAGTCCATTAGAAATCTGTTGTCTCTAAAAAAATCTAATTGAAAAGACAGTGACATCAAAAAAATACAAATTCTGAATGGTTTGTCCTCAGGGTTTTGCCTGCTACATAAGTTCTGTTATTCTCACAGACATGATTCAAACAGTTTTAGAAACTTCAGAGTGTTTTCTATCCAAATCTAATAATATGCATATCTTATATTCTGGGGATGAGTAGCAAGCAGTTGAATTTTGGCATGATATTTTTCCCGAAAGTGAAAATGCTGTCCCCTGCCCTCAAGAAGTTAAGACCCAGCAGTACAGTAGGACCCTCCAGTGGGCCCTGTGCATCGGAAAGTAGGCACTCCTCTTTTGGGACAGGAACAGTCACAGGAGTAGGGCTGTTACAGTGACCGTATTATCGCCACACTGGCGGTCACGAGTCATGACGGCAGTCAAACTCTACGTGACCGTTTAGTCACGGTAACTAGGCTTCTCCCAGCTCTGATGTTGCTGATGGTCATTAGTAGCCTACCAATCTTGCTAACTTCCTTGTACTGCCTGGTACTCAGCACTCTATTCTCCCTCTAATCACTCTGAAACAAATGCAAATGTAATCGAAAATCTAATAAAACAGGAGGATCCCCATCAGCTTTCTATAGGCTAGGCCTACTATAATTATTTCTCAACTTTCCTAATATTAAGCACATTGCTTTTCTTTACAACAGGAGTATACCCTATCTGGCTAGCATGAAAATGAACCACGGGAAAAGTGTCCTCCATTCACTATTTAAGTGCATACTGTAGATGACATGTCTTTTTTCCCACTACCTTGTTTCGAGACAGGTGCATGATATTGGTCCCTTCTAAATCAAAACAAATTTCACACATATATTATTTAGTATGTATAAAGACAAGATTAAATCAAGAACAGTCTGATGGGTGAAAATATTAGCCTATCACTAATTGTGAATGATGCCAAACTTGTGTGCAATAAGGCAAGAAACAGAGCATGCCTTTTTTGGCGACATTTTCAAATCAGTCTCACCTCATGTAGCCTTGCCCATAGGCCTATATGTTTTGATAAGGTTTGTATCAATAACTTCTAAAAAATTATTAAGCACATTAATCCAGTTTACAACGGGTGTAGAGCCTAATTGGCATACATATGCAGCGTGTAAGTTTCAACTTTGTGGAAACTACAAAGTTTTTTTCCACAAAGCTTTTTTCCACAAAGTTCATTTTTTCATCATAAAAATGTAGATTGATATTTAGCCTGACAAAAAGTACATCTGAGAGAGCCATGTGAGTGAGAGGTGCTTCGGAGAAATCAGCCTGGAGAAGGGAATTATAATTATTTTATTCAGCCCAAGGGCACTGGCCGCAAAAGGGATGGATTCTTTTAAGGGGCATTGCGGCCACACAAGGGGGATGCTGTCGGGATATTCAAGGCATTATCAAGTGCGTGTCAAATTGTGAATGAGAGATGAAATGATGTGCAGCCTGTGCAAATAACAAAGCAGAGCTCATGCCTTTCATAGGACTTTTTTCAAATCATTATTAGAGTCGCACACTTATATTGCTTTAAAAATACAAACGTTGGGCTATATGTTTTGATCACAAATAAAGTTGAATAAATAACTCTATATTAAGCATATATTTTAAGACCTATTTCTTTGTTAACCGCTCAACACAGAATAGCCGCATGTGCACTCACACTCAGAAATCTTTTGGAGAAAACATCCTTTCTACAGTATTTTATTCAGCTATGTTCAATTGTATTCTTCATACTACAAAATAATATAAAATAATGCCACGGAATTCTAAGCAAATCTTGTCTGCTAAATGAACTAGTGTAGCCCACAGACATATGGCGTAGCCAGACCAGGGCCTAACATCAGGACAAAGAGRATGCTATTCTGTTCTTCTGAAATAGACTACATTTTCTTCATATCATGTTTCTTCAGACCTATCTAAAATACCTAATGGATTGATTGTGATGGTGTAGGATATGGATTTATTATACTTTTTAAAATGTAGATATTCCAAAGGTCTGCGTCAGTGGCTTGTAGGCTATGTGTGGAAGCCAGGAGACACTAAATGTGTTTATGTTAATTAACGATCAATTACCGTGAGACCAGCAGTTATTTGCTTGACAATCTGACTACATTTAATGACTGCCACAGCCCTAGACAAAAGGAAGTAGTTGAAGCTCCTCCTCAGCTGGAAGAGTAGGGGACACCACTCCCTCAAGAGAAGGTGTCTCCTCGATGGTGTTAGTTCTAATTATCAGAGTAAGAACTCAACAGACACTATGAAAGCTTAAACCAAATTTATTCGCCCATATGGTCAAAACAGATGCATCAGACAAAATACATATTCACACAAGCGCTGATAATTAACCCTTTCTCCGCATGCTGAGTCTCCTCCTACACATCTCAACAGCCAATGCATCTCTGTTGCTAGACAGAACCTGCACTTCCTCACTTCATCTGACCTGACCTCTCCCCCAAAGTGCTCACTCCTCCCCAACTRGCGGCTGTCATGTTGACTCGTACCAGACGGTGTCTTTCCTTCTCCCATAGGATCCCTGATGGCCAACAATAACATATCCTGACATAATGTAAATGTTATAAATCATCCTCTCTCCCTCAGTGAAAGGAATAAAGTATATTTCATGATTTCATAAGTCAAGAAATCAGAACCCAACAATGGAAACCAGAGCCTCGGACGGCTCCAGCCTCAGGTCTGAAACGCCAGGAACTGGGGTGGCCCACTCACAATCCGATGTGCAAGCAGGTGGCGCCACCTCCTGAAAACTCCAGGAGAAACAACTGCACTTGGTGGTTCTCCTCGCGTGGCAAATCAGTAGGGTAGGACACCAACCCGGCCGTGATGAATGGCAGGACTGGCTGAGTAACTCAATGATGACAGCTGTAGCGTCAATGGTGTCTTCCTCCCCTCGCAGCCACTTCCATCAGGCCTCAGCCAATTCACATTACAATGGCCATACTTAACTCATTAATGCAAACAAAGGTATAATTAGCAAAAACATTAACATTCAGTTAGTCACTACTAAACTCAGGCAAATGTCAGAAGGGCTGGTCCATTTTTTGCTTAGTGGGCCTGTCTGACTTGTTGTTTTTTTGCGCAAAATTATAATTATCTGGCTAATAATGGGGCCTCAATGAATAAAATGGGCTGGTGTGTTAGCAATGCAAGAGACGGTTTTTGGTCCCAGGCATCCCTTGCCTAAGCTAATGATGTTTTCACTATGATTATTGTTTTCCTCACCTCACGCAATATCAGTCTATACCGTTTATCGACTCATCTATTTTATGCTTCTCAGTCATGCGAATATCCTTGACAACATGGTGAACAAGTTGGAGAGCTATGCCATTCACCTGGAGGAGGTGGTTGAAGAGAGAACCAAACAGCTTACAGCAGAGAAGACCCGGTCGGACAAGCTTCTCTCCAGCATGTTACCAAGGTAACACAGGCTTTGTACCTACAAGCATTTTGGATTATGTAAAAAATAAACGTTCCAAGATAATTACGCTACAAATATTGAGATGTTTACGATATTATTTTTGCAGAATTCAGTGCTGTTTTGTGGACAGAAACTTTTGTGGACAGAACATTGGTGTTACATACCCTTTATATATATATTTAACCCACTCCATTGACTTCCCTGGCTTGACTGACAGGTACATAGCYGACCATCTGATGGCTGGGAAGTCGGTGGAGCCTCAGGGTTATGACATGGTGACAATCTTTTTCTCGGACATCGTGGGCTTCACCTCCATGTGCTCCATTAGCTCCGCCTTGGAGGTGGTCACCGTCCTCAATGACCTCTACAGTCTCTTTGATGAGATCATCAAGCTCTACGATGTCTACAAGGTACATTATACCTGTACAATAATTTTAAAGTGTCAGACAGACCCCAGTTTTTTGGGGTACCACTTCACCTCAAGTGACACCATTAACTTACATAGTTATTAGGGCATGGTAAGACTTTACTGAAGGTTACCTACATAAGGAATTCATAACCCCTACATAATGCATAAGCAGTAAATACGCATTTAAATAAATAACTTATGAAATGCTGATGTAGGCTACTGTTTGTGAATACATTATGGGTTCTGTATGTGCCTACTGCATGTGCCTACACCCCTTGACTTTTCCCCCCCAAAATTGTGTTACAGTCTGAATTTAAAATTGATTACATTTAGATGTCTGTCACTGGTCTACACACAATACCACCTAGTGTCAAAGTGGAATAATGTCTTGAGTCAATAAGTGGTCAACCCCATTGTTATAGCAAGCCTAAATTAGTTCAGTAGTAAAAATGTGCTAAACAAGTTGCATAATACGTTGCCTGGACTCACTCTGTGTGCAAAAATAGTGTTTAACATGATTTTTGAATGACTACCTCATCTCTTTACCCCACACATACAATTATCTGTAATTTAACTAGGCAAGTCAGTTAAAGAACAAATTCTTATTTACAATGACGGCCTACCCCACCAAACCCTAACGACACTGGGCCAATTGTGCGCCACCCTATGGGTCTCCCAATTATGGCTGGTTGTG
The DNA here is from genome assembly GCF_002910315.2 of Salvelinus sp. IW2-2015. NCBI lineage: Eukaryota > Metazoa > Chordata > Actinopteri > Salmoniformes > Salmonidae > Salvelinus > Salvelinus sp. IW2-2015. The sequence continues at coordinate 17,877,030 of NC_036858.1, forward strand.
ATGCAGCCTGGTATCGAACCAGGGTCTGTAGTGACGCCTCTAGCACTGAGATGCAGTGCCTTATACCGCTGCACCACTCAGGAGCCCCCAGTAAGGTGTGGTGGAAATTCCAAGTGAGAGAGACTTTGTTATTATTATTATTGTTACTTTACAATCTTTATTATCGATTAAAAATTGCAATAATGAAGCTGGTCAACGACCACCCATDGGTAATCGTTGAGAGCCCAACGAGAATATTTGGGTTACAGCTCTTTATAGCAAAGTGCATCCTTCTGAATGTTCATGACAAACAACAGATGTTTAGACAAAGGTACATTATGCTATCAAGCAACAGATAGTGAGATTTACATTGCGCCAGGTTTCTGTCTCTAGGTCATTTACTGCTCGTTTATACAGGGTTATCTTCTCCTTAACACACAGATACAAATCATTCAATGGAATGCAGGCTGTAGGTTCTACTGAGAAGTACTGAGAAACCTTATTCGATGCATAAACAGAATTAAACATAATCTTGTAAAATACATTTTAAAAAACGTCATTAACAAAAAAAATTGTCTCATAATTTCATAATTATGTTTTTGGATCAAATATTAAGCATTTTACAAACTTTTTTACAAAATGTAAAGTTCAACAAATTAATAAACAAATCAATATTTCCAATATTTTTTTTTACATTGCTCCCCTAATAAAAATGTCGGAGTTAAACATAACACTGAAAATATGAATATTTCAAATGAAATTATACAAAAATATCATAAAATTAAATCAGACTTTTTCCCAATTTGAGCTCTTTAGCTGTTTCAGTAATGAGAAGGCCAAGTGAGGTAAAGGGGGTGTTTGAGAATAAGAACCTCATTCTGAAGGCATATAAGTGAATAAATTGACTTAATTTGTGCTCATCTAAGGAATATCCCTCTAGATAATTGGCTGGGGTAGGCCGTCACTGTAAAATAAGAATTTGCTCTTAATTGACTTGCATAGTTAAATAAAGGTTAAATAAATAATAATAATGCATAATATTGTGTTTTATTCAAATATGTTTGTTTTTTCTAATGATTTTGAAATAAAATGACCCAAGAATTTAATCCAGATGCATTTCGGTAAAATTCTGGTGAAATTTTCAAATGGATTTAAAATAAGACGTTTTCCCAAAAACGAAAGATCTTAGTCCTCAGAATGATAGTTGATTTTTGCAGATGCACCATTGTTTTATATCACAATTTGCTACAGACATTGTCACGTCCTGACCATAGTGCTTATGTGTTTTGCTTGTTTTAGTGTTGGTCAGGACGTGAGCTGGGTGGGCATTCTATGTTGTGTGTCTAGTTCGTCTGTTTCTGTGTTCGGCCTAATATGGTTCTCAATCAGAGGCAGCTGTCAATCGTTGTCCCTGATTGAGAATCATATATAGGTGGCTTGTTTTGTGTTGGGGATTTGTGGGTGGTTGTTTCCTGTCTCTGTGTTTTATCTGCACCAGCTAGGACTGTGACGGTTAGTTCGTTTGTTATTTTGTATAGTGTCTTGTCTTCGTGTATATTAAATCATGGAAACTTACCACGCTGCACATTGGTCCTCCGATCCTTCTCGCCTCTCCTCAATCCGAGGAGGAGGAAGAGCTAGACTGCCGTACAAAACCACCCACCAATCTCAGCCAAGCAGCGTGGCTACGGCAGCAGCAGCAGCAGCGACCCACTACACAGGAGACTCCTGGACATGGAGGAAATTCTGGAGGGAAAGACAACTGGGCTCACATTGGAGAATATCGCCGCTCTCTGAAGAGATGGAGGCAGCTAAAGCCCAGGAGCGGTGGTATGAGGAGGCAGCACGGAAGCGTGCGTGGAAGCCCGAGAAGAAATCCCAAAAATTTCTTGGGGGGGGCGGCTAAAAGGGTAGTGTGGCGAAGTCAGTAGGAAACCTGCGCCCACTTCCCATGCTTACCGTGGAGAGCGGGAGTACGGGCAGACACCGTGTTATGCGGAAGAGCGCACGGTGTCTTCCTGTACGTGTGTTTAGCCCGCGGGCGGTTATTCCACCTCCCCGCACGGCCGGGCCTAGATGAGCATGAGCCAGGTGCCATGAAGCCGGCTCAACGCGTCTGGTCTCCAGTGCGTCTCCTCGGGCCGGTGTACATGGCACCAGCCTTACGCATGGTGTCCCCGGTTCGCCAACACAGCCCAGTGCGGGTTATTCCACCTCCCCCGCACTGGTCGGGCTAGGGGAGCATTCAACCAGGTAAGGTTGGGCAGCTGTGCTCAAGGGAGCCAGTACGCCTGCACGGTCCGGTATATCCGGCGCCACCTTCCCGCCCAGCCCAGTACCACCAGTACCTACACCACCACCAGGCTTCCAGTGCGTCTCCAGAGCCCTGTTCCTCCTCCACGCACTCCCCTGTGTGCGTGTCTCCAGCCCAGTACCTCCAGTTCCGGCACCACGCACCAAGCCTCCTGTGCGTCTCCAGAGCCCTGTACGCACTGTTCCTTCTCCGCGGCACTCGCCCTAGGTGCGTGCCCTCAGCCGTACCACCAGTGCCGGTACCCGCACCAGGCCTATAGTGCGCTCGAGAGTCCAGTGTGCCCTGTTCCTGCTCCCCGCACTAGCTTTGAGGTGCGTGTCTCCAGTCCGTACCAGCAGTTCCGGCACCACGCACCAGGCCTACTGTGCGCCTCAGCAGGTCAGAGTCGGCCGTCTGCCAAACGCCCCTGAGCCATCCGTCTGCCCAGCGCCGTCTGAGCCATCCGTCTGCCCAGCGCCGTCTGAGCCATCCGTCTGCCCAGCGCTGTCTGAGCCATCCGTCTGCCCAGCGCCGTCCGAGCCGCCCGTCTGTCCCGAGCCGCCCGTCGTCCCGAGCCGTCGAGAGCCGCCCGTCTGTCCCGAGCCGTTAGACCGCCCGTCTGTCCCGAGCGTTAGAGCCGCCCGCCATCAGGAGCTGCCAGAGCCGCCCGCCAGTCAGAGCTGCCAGAGCCGCCCGCCAGTCAGGAGCTGCCAGAGCCGCCCGCCAGTCAGAGCCGCCCGCCAGTCAGGAGCCGCCCGCCAGTCATGAGCTGCTCTCCAGTCCTGAGCTACCTCCAGTCATGAGCTGCCCTCCAGTCATGAGCTGCCCTCCAGTCATGAGCTGCCCTCCAGTCATGAGCTGCCCCTCAGCCCGGAGCTGTCCCTCAGTTCGGAGCTGTCCCTCAGTCCGGAGCTGTCCTCGTCCGGCTGTCTCTATGTCCGGAGCTGCCTCTCTGTCCGGAGCTGCCTCTCTGTCCTGAGCTACCTTCTCTGTCCTGACTACCTCTTCCTGAGCTACCTCTCTGTCCTGAGCTACCTCTCTGTCCTGAGCTATCTCTCTGTCCTGAGCTACCTCTCTGTCCTGAGCTGTCTCCTAAATTAGTGGGGACCTTGGTGAGGATTCCTAGGCCAAGGTCGGGGGCGAGGGTTGCCACTCAAAGGACGCTAAGGAGGGGGACAAAGACAATGGTGGAGTGGTGGCCTCGTCCTGCGCCGGAGCCGCCACCGCGGACAATGCCCACCAGACCCCCCCTTGAGTTTTAGGGGTGCGTTCGGAGTCCTCACCTCAGGAGGGGGTACTGTCACGTCCTGACCATAGTGCTTATGTGTTTTGCTGTTTTAGTGTGTGGTCAGGACGTGAGCTGGTGGGCATTCTATGTTGTGTGTCTAGTTCGTCTGTTTCTGTGTTCGGCCTAATATGGTTCTCAATCAGAGGCAGCTGTCAATCGTTGTCCCTGATTGAGAATCATATATAGGTGGCTTGTTTTGTGTTGGGGATTTGTGGGTGGTTGTTTCCTGTCTCTGAGTTTTGTCTGCACCAGCTAGGACTGTGATGGTTAGTTCGTTTGTTATTTTGTATAGTGTCTTGTCTTCGTGTATATTAAATCATGGAAACTTACCACGCTGCACATTGGTCCTCCGATCCTTCTCGCCTCTCCTCATCCGAGGACGAGGAAGAGCTAGACTGCCGTTACAGACATTTTAAAACTAGTTTCATGAGAATCACCCAATCGCTGCCAAAAGTGATTCTAACATGTATTTCTTCCACTTTGACATTACAAAGTATTTCTTGTAGATCATTGACAGAAACAGACAATTAAATACATTATAATCCCACTTTGTACACAACAAAATGTGTAAAACGTCAAGGGGTGTGAATACTTTCTGAAGGCACTGTACAGTAGGTAGCCTTGTAAAATTTACAGTGTATATTGTAAAGTTTATGGTGTATATTGTGGGCATTTATGTGTATGGTGTATCAGGTGGAGACTATAGGGGATGCGTACATGGTAGCTAGCGGGCTACCCATCAGTAACGGCATGAAGCACGCATCTGAGATTTCTACTATGGCTCTTCACTTCCTGTGTGCCATCAAGCTCTTCAAGATTCGCCACTTGCCCAATCAGAGCTTGTCTCTCCGCATCGGGATCAACTCAGGTCAGTATGTACGAACAACCTGTCAAATCGATTACCCAGACAGCGGCTGTCAGCCATGAAGTAACGAATCCTAACTCGAGATCTGTGTGTATAATTTAAAGGGTGACTGCATTTCCTGATTTGGCACAAAAACAGTGTCTACATATGTGAAAACAGCGCGTTTCTAAGGTCAAAAGAATTGGTCAAATGGTCAAGGTCAAATGGTCATAAGGTCAAATGACATTAAAATGAATAAACTGTGATTTTCAAAACCTGCAATGAGTTTCTAGCCCAAGGAAAGGTCTTTTCTTGCTCCCCACATCACCTTGAATCTCATAGTGTTTAAAAAATCACAGTTTTTAACTCAATGATTTTTCTACGAAACATAGAAATGCACCATTTTCACATATTTTTACACTGGTTTGTGCTGGAGATAATGAAAATGATGTTGAAAAGTGATGGAGTTGCCCATGAAGAAATGCTAGCAGCCATGACGGAAGGCAAACGAGAGTTGTCTTGGGGGTGTGGTATAATGTGGGAGTTTCTTGGGTGTGTTTTTGCCATTCGATCACATAAAAAAGAAAGCCAGTAGTGAGTACGGCGAGGTAAGCTGAGCTAGCTTTGCTATGGAGAGAACAAAGTTTTGAAGTTGAGGACTTCTCCCCTCCTGATTGACTCATCATCGCAAGATGGTCAGCTAATTCCGTTCTATGTGTAGGCTAAAGCCTGCGCTGACCCTAAAACCTGCGCTGATCTTGTGTTTAGCCAAGCTGACAACAGCTAGCTAGCATAGCTTGGTGACAGCTGCAGCTGGCTATTCTATCTAGCTGATATTTCACTGCCAAATCAGTTATGGCAAGATAACAAGAGCCAGTGTTGAATGTGTTTTATAAGACACTCGTTCTATAACACCTTGCTTCAAAAGTAGCTTGCACCTTAGTTTCAGCGTTTCATCATATCATGTAAATACATGTTACTGTGGAAACGGTATCAACTGTGAGTTGTATGCCTGGTCTTGAGTCAAATCAGTTATCCTACAACACAATATGCTATAACTGGCTAGTTTTGTCTATTGTCATCTCTCCTTATGTCTGCTGTAAGGTCTTTCCCAGGGGACATATCTCAGAACTACTGATATCCCTACAACAGGTGTAGGCTACATGTGGACATTGCTCAAACGTCACCCAGCTTGAGTGTAGATACATTTATTAACAACAACAAAAATCGATGAGTGTGTTTATGATAAAAAGACAAAACATTCTGTGCTGTAAATATCATATAGATATGCTTATAAAGACAGTATGCCTACACCTACCTAGCAAATACAAATAAGTTGTGTGTATGAAGTACAACTTCAGCTGTCTAACCAGAACTAGAATTTGGCAGTCTAACCACACACTGACATGCACCCCACTGGGCACAGACGTCAGTTCAACGTCTAGATTTGATTTACATTTGGATGAGTTGTCAACTAACATGAATTCAATGTGAAATCAACCAAAAATGTCACACTGTCATTTGATTTAGGTTAAAAGTTGTGTGAAAAAAAGACGTCATGATACGCCATTCTAGATAAGACAGAGTTCGCCTCAACCCATGGATCCAGCAGGCAGAATTAAATAAGAGGATGGCACTCTTCTCATACCACTCTGTAGGCTACTGGCCAATTCAGCATCGGTCAGTAGCCTACAGAGTAATATCAAAAGAGTGCAGTTGCTAACTTATGAAGAAATTCTAAACTAAGGTCTCTATTTCATTCCGTATCGCGGAAATTCACCGTTACAGCGTGATTGAAATTTAAAGGCAACGATCCCGTATTAGCAGAGACTGTATTCACGGTAAATGCTGCATATGTCCCCTCAATCGTAAATGACCTATACTTTGTAGCGCGCAATCTGTAATGCTTCAGCGATACAGATTGACTAGAGTGTGTTCATAACTTTCAAGTGTAACTTTCAAGTGTAACAGTTCCATGTAGAATAACCCATACTTCACATTATACTGTAGAAGCGTGTGCTCTGCTAATATAACAAAGTGAAAATATCATACCTTCATGTATGGTGTCCCGTATAAGACAGGATTTCCCTGACATGTTTGACAATGGTGGTTAGGTGACTTCCAGGACAGATAGTATTTTGACCATTGACCAGATCAAATGCCAATGGGTTACAGTTAGCTGTTGTTAGCGAGGTAGCTAACTAACGTGAGCTATGCACATCTTCCTCTGACATGCTACATCACATTACATGTTAGCTTGATGCATTTAGCTAGCTACAGTATCATTCCCCTTTCATCTGTGGTATCATAGCTAGCTAGCCTGGCTCGCTAGCATTGTCAAATAATGTTGCATAATCATAAGTAGCTACTAGCTAGCTAGTACCACCTATTTACTTACCTAATGTACTCACCAACACCAGTGGTTTGACGGTTGACAGGCAGCAGAAGGGACCGTGTTGTATGTAATCCATTCCTGGCCATCTGTCAATATTGTTGACATGCATTGGAAGTTTGCACCAACTTTATGGAAGTCCATTTTCACTCCGATTGCTTGAGCGAAATGTGCGTGTGTTGCACCCATATTCGGGAATTGACAACAAATGTCCACATGGCAGCTGGGGATGGACCACAACGTGTTGTCTCTGGGCAATCGCACATCATTGGCAAAAGTGGGCATGCAAATAATCCATACCCAGCCAGTAAGTCGTGACAAACTCACTTGCAAAAATCAGTTTCGGGCGAGAATTACTTTATGACCAAAATCACCCTATTTACACTTTGTAGTCCATTTGACACTATAATTAATGTTTCGGACTCATATCAATGTCACATAGGCCGTTTAAAACCAGAGAAGTTGGTTCTAAGGGGCAGTTAACTTTTACTTGGTACTCATCCCGGATCCAGGAGCACCCCCCACAGTAAAAAAGCTGACTAGCATAGCCTAGCATAGCGTCACAAGTAAATACTAGCATCTAAATATCATTAAACACAATCCAAGACACCAGATGAAAGATACAGATCTTGTGAATCCAGCATCATTTCTGATTTTTAAAATGTTTTACAGGGAAGACACAATATGTAAATCTATTAGCTAACCACGTTAGCAAAGACACCACTTTTTTTACTCACCAGTTTTTTACTCCATCAGTAGCTATCACTAATTCGAACTAAAGATATATATAGCCACTAACCAAGAAACAACTTCATAAGATGCACAGTCTGATAACATATTTATGGTATAGCATATTGTTTTCTAGAAATGTGCATTTTTCAGGTATAAATCACAAGTTTACCATTGCAGCCACTATCACAAAACTCACCCAAAGCGACTAGAATAACTACAGAGAGCAACGTGTATTACCTAATTACTCATCTTAAAACATTCTGAAAATACACAGCGGTACAGCAAATGAAAGCCCAACATTTTGTGAATCCAGACAATATTTCAGATTTCTAAGTGTTTTACAGCGAAAACACAATATATCGTTATATTAGCATACCACATGAGCTAACATCACCCAGCATTGATTCCAGGCAAAAAGCGCGATAAGTTATCACCACCAAAATATATTACTTTTTTCACTAACCTTCTCATAATTCTTCAGATGACAGTCCTGTAACATCATATTACACCAATGCATATAGAGTTTGTTCGAAAATGTGCATATTTAGCATCACAAATCGTGGTTATGCTATGTAATCAGTCAAAACATGGCATGCATTCTGGACGGCGCCATCTTGGAAGGGCACCTAAGTTTACGATTATTTATCGATTAAGATTGACTAAAAAAATACAGGTTGGACAGCTAATGAAAGATGCATTGGTTATTAATGCAACCGCTGATTTAGATTTAAAAAATTAACGTTACTAAGCAAACAGTGTGCGTTACAGCCAGACTAGTGCCGCAATAATGGCGAAAAATGCGTTTACATTTTTCCACATAAATACGGAATAAAATCATAAATAGTTCTTACTTTGGACGACTTCCATCAGAATCTTGGGCAAGGTGTCCTTTTGTCCAAAAGAATCGTTGCTTTGTTGTAAACGTCCACTTCAACTTCGGAACTAGCAGCTAACAGTAGCTACGTGGCACACACATGTCCAATCCTCAAACGCAATACTACGAAAATTCCGAAAATAGCAATATACTCGCATAAACTGATATAAATCGGTTTCAAATAACTTCGTTATGATGTTTCTAACACCTATACGAATTAAATTACAGACGGACATATCTAAGGCCGATAACTGAGCGTTTCAAAATGCTATCCTGGGGTCTTGCGTTGCGTAATGGCGGAAGTCGAAAGAGAGCACACCTCGTTCCTTGCCCTTTTATAAGCTCTGAGAAATACATAGAAACACCATTCACTTCTCATTGGTTACTGACATCCAGGGGAAGGCGGTGCAGTTCATTTCGATCCATAGGGCACACACACGAGTTTTAAACTGATCCGAGATCAGAGCCTAGTTTTCAGACTTCGCATGTCCTGTCATGATTTTCGTTTAGAAAGGTTCTGGTTACACACAGACATAATTCAAACGGTTTTAGAAACTAGAGATTGTTTTCTATCCAATAGTAATAATAATATGCATATTGTACGAGCAGAATTGAGTATGAGGCAGTTTAATTTGGAGATTATATTTTCCAAAGTGGAAACAGCACCCCTGTATTGAGAAAAGGTTAACTTTAACTTGGACTGTTGCAGGAATCACACATTGATGTCAATGGGACATTTGTGCCAAAATCTGCAAGTTTCTGATGGGTGTGTGTGTTGTGGTGGTGTGTGTGTGTGTGTGTGGTGTGTGTTGTGTGTGTGGTGTGTGGTGTGTGTGTGTGGTTGTGTGTGTGTGTGTGGTGTGTGTGTGGTGTGTGTGATGTTTGTGTGTGTGTGTGCCTGTGTGTGTACGTGCACGTGTGCAGGTCCAGTAGTTGCTGGAGTGGTGGGCACAACCATGCCTCGCTACTGTCTGTTTGGTGACACAGTGAACACTGCTTCCAGGATGGAGAGCAACAGCCTGCGTGAGTTCCATACACCTGCTCCTGAAACTCAATGGAGAGCTATTGATGTCAATTCAAATGACACTACATCGTCTTAACCACATTATATAGAGTTTCATTTTGGTGGCTCTGGACTATGTTCAAATTCATAGTTGCCCAACAGGGATCGATAAAGTTGTATCAAATTGAATTGAATGTAATTGAATTTCCTCAAACATGGTTTGTGTGTGTGAATAGTGTTGTGTCATCCCAACTCCACTTAGCTGTAGCTCCAGTTTATACTATTGTGCATTCCCCATCCCATACATAGCAATAGTTTTTCCCTCCTATTGATTTGATCTGTTAATATTCCACAGCCCTGAAAATCCACATATCCCAGAGCACAGCTGAGATCCTCACTCAGATAGGATCCTTTGAGCTGGAGGAGAGAGGAGACATTGAGATAAAGGTGAACATTTGACCGTTCTGTTTTGTCTCGTGGGTTTCATAACCAGGTCTTTGTAACAATTCAATAATGATAAACAGGAGACGGGAATAAGTTCAACCATTTATCTGAACGTGCTCATNTGTCTCGTGGGTTTCATAACCAGGTCTTTGTAACAATTCAATAATGATAAACAGGAGACGGGAATAAGTTCAACCATTTATCTGAACGTGCTCATCTCAACACATATTACCCATGATGCTCTGCTTATACAACTATGGTAAGTATGGAGGTGCAAATGGTACAACCTTAATACACAACAACTCCTCCCCTCCTACATGAACTGTAGAGAGAATCTGTTCTAAAAGTCCAAGCTTCTAGGTTCCCGCCACTCGTAGGGTAACAGTGGTCAAACTGACTCCCAACAACAATGTAACACACTGGTGTGGGTGCGGTTGAGTCAGTGTCCTGAGAACGTGACTGTGAGCTCCTAGGTATTCAACCAATGATTGGAAGAATGCACATTTGTTCTTAACGAACTCCCAGTCCATAGTCATTCAATCTCTGTGAGGTCACATCCAAGTTCTGGAGATGGTCATTTTCGTCCTTTCCAGTCACGAGGATGTCATCCAGGTAGCACCGTACTCCTGGCAATCCACTGAAGAGCTGGTCCGTCGCCCTTTGAAACAACGCTGCACACTTGTGATTCCAAACGGTAAACGACAGTACCTGAAGAGCCTCTTGTGTGTTACGGCGGTCAGCAGCTCCTTTCACTTTTCATCCACGTGCATCTGCAAGTAGGCTTGGCTGAAGTAGATTTTGCTGAACTTTTGAGCCCCAGCTAAACCCTTAAAAAGGTTGTTGATGTGTTATAGTGGATACTGCTCAGTGGACAACACAAGGTTAACTGTAACTTTAAAATCTCCACATATCCTGATTCTACCATCCTTCTTAAGGACTGGTATTATGGGTGTCGCCAATTCACTCATGCTGACTGGCATCGACTTTTGGTCTGATAGCATAAGGTATGGGTCGTGCTTTCAGAATTTTTTGTTTACTGTCTGGCTTAATGCTAAGCTTCACTGTAATGTCTTTCATGTTACCCAGCTCTCCATTAAATACTCATCCATGTTTCTATAAGATGGAGGGTAGGCTTGTGTCTCCGTGTGTCATTGTACGCCAGTTCAGTGTGATTTTCTCCAGCCACGAACATCCCAGAAGTGATGGATTGTCTCTTMTCACGATGTAGTGGCAGCTTTTCAGTATGTCCGTTTAACTGACGTGTGACCCCAGTGATGCTTATCACGGCGACAGATTCACCTGTGTAGGTCTTTAACACGATGTGTGCTGGCTGAAGTGTAACGTATTTCAGTGTCTTTTTGTAGACTGTGCCTGACACAAGAGATACAGCTGCCCCTGTGTCAATCTCCATACGCACCGGCTGCCCCTCTAGCAAGGGAGAGACATAGTAGCCGTGTGGCCCCCCAGCAACGGTCAGTATATTCAGTGGGACTTCCTTGTCTGATGAGCGACTCACCTCAGTGTTCTCCAGATCAATAGCGTGAATTTATCTCTTTCTTTTGTTGGAATGTCTCTTTCTTGTATTCAGTCTTTGATGTTTTCTCTGAGTTCTTCTTGTTGCCCTTTTTTACCACAAGCTCGGCAATCCATGTCGTTACACCAGCATGTAGACGCCTGATCTCCCGCTTTGCCACAGCGGAAGCATGTACCTTGATTTCCCTGTCTCTGATTTTTAGTTGAAACTCTGTGCACTTTTCCCAATGAACTCAACTGCTGAGCCTATTTAGCAGCTAGTTCCCTGGACACACTGACTTCAATAGCCTTTGCCAAGGTCAGGTTACTTTCAATCAATAGCCTCTTATGTGTAGCTTCACTGTGTATCCCACATACTAGTCTGTCTCTAATGGTGTCATTTAGAACATAATTAAACTCACAGATAGGTTTAGGCTCCACAGAAGAAATCAGGGACAATGTTTGCTGCTGCATTGAATAGACTTTCAGCAATAACTAATGGTTTTATGGAAAGGGTCCTTTCAGTATTTCCACGATATCCCAATATGTCTTATTACCTGGCCTGTCTGGCTGTAGCAGGCTGCGTATTAAATGAAATTGGCCCATTACACCAAAAAATGTAGGTACAATTTTGTCCTCATCAGTAGCTAGGTTCCCATCCAAATGGCGACAGATTTTTACGCGAATATTCTAGAATATGCATAAAGAAAATATGTGCATTTTCCCACCAGTGGTACTCTATGTTTCCACCAAATGGACTTGTTGCAGATAAACATTTTTGAGTGATGACGTTTCCATGTACCGAATAAAAATCAAAAGTTTTGCCACAAACTTTTGCGCTCGATAGCAAATGTGCCTACTCTGGTCTTGGCACCTGCGCTCTAGCCAACAGCTCGCAGATTCAGTGCGGGTAAGCTGTGCTGGTTGTGTAGTTGTGTAGTCGCCAGAATAAGACCCTCGACATTTATTGGAAAGCAGCATCAAGCTCATCACCTTGCACTTTCACCACCAATTAAGTTCATCATAACTTATTTCATCTGTAGCCTAATAAACTGTATGGTTTCCTGAGTCATAGTGGGAGGACCACACACCATATCATCGCGAGACTCCAAATTTACTTCGATATGATGGTTATTATATTATTATTTGCAGAAAGGCATTTCCACTGACATTTCCCGCTTTATTAATTTTATAGACATAAAAAGATCCCACCATGTCAAACAAACAAATGATCTGCCGGCATTTATAAACTTACACCGAAACATCACAGCTGTCATGATTTTTTTTCATATGATATGACTTTACTCACATAATAACTATGGATGAAAACGTGGTTAGTGTCATTTGCAAGAACAAAATATTTAAACCGTTCTGCACATGAGTTCCACTGCTCAATACTTTCATCAAACTGTCCAATGTAACCAACAATTCCAGACATTTTTCTTTCCTCATTAGCCTCTTGATTGTCACTCACTTCAATATTGTCCTCAACCCCGGCAATATTTTCCTCACTCACATGATCTTCATTCACTTCACTCACTGATGTTATATCATCAAGTTCCTTCATTTAGCAGTTTTTATTTCCAAAGTTCGTCTTCACAGTTTAATAAATGTCCTTTCCTTTACTAACTGTATATTTATTCCTCCTTTTTTAATCACGTTGTTTTCCCACTCCGACGTTCTTCCTGAATCCTTTTCTGCTGGCAATGACGATGCTAACTCTATTTCTAGGTAGCTCGACTAGGCACTTGCCTCTGCTAGCAATACACTGTGCTAACATTAGCCGAGACTTTACCACAGAAAATAACAGTTTTAAAATTGTAAAACCAACTTCTTCCAGACAGAATAGTTACCGTAGGTTTCAAACTAACTCTTCGCCAATCTTTTGTTATGTCTCGTGGGTTTCATAACCAGGTCTTTGTAACAATTCAATAATGATAAACAGGAGACGGGAATAAGTTCAACCATTTATCTGAACGTGCTCATCTCAACACATATTACCCATGATGCTCTGCGTATACAACTACAGTAAGTATGGAGGTGCAAATGGTACAACCCTAATACACAACACCTTAATTTGTTGTTATCTATATCAACAAATTTTATAGGAAGACATGACGCAAATATTAGCTTGTGGTTGTTGACATAAGTTGGCATAGTATAATTAATGCTTATTTGGCTTATGGATTGATTATAAATGTGTTATGTCCTTATGTAGGTACCCTTCAAATACAGTGTTACCTCAACGTAATGTGTGTGAGTGACACAAACTCTGTGTGTATCCATCCATGCCATAAGGGAAAGGGCTGTCAGAAGACCTTCTGGCTGTTGGGTAAAGAAGGCTTCAACCCTCCTCTACCAGTCCACACCTCTCCCCCAGCTTCATGTCTCAAACCACCAACTGAGGTACTTACAAGTTGATTCCTCTGCTTGCTTTTCAACAGAATACATGCCTCTGCAGGTCTCTAAAGTGAACCAATTTATTTTGCACCTGGAGTTTTAATTTGGGAAATTTTGTGAAAATCCAATATTTTAGTTTTTGTTGATAATTGTTGTAACGATAAGGCTTCGCTGTACTATTGTTACCCAAGCACAGATTTGTTCGCGTCATACTTGCACCATTAATACAATGAAAACCACTTGTTGCTAACCCAAACAGTTCAAAAGATCTGACACATATTATCGGCACAATTATTTAAAAAATAATTTTGTCACTGATTGGAGGGGGGCACATTTTACATTCATAAATCATGTTCTAAAACTACTTGCAGTCCTCATTTGTTTTACACCTTGTTCAGTCATGTTTGTTACCTAATTAGCTAGCTAGTTAACAACCTGACAACTTTACCAGTATATCCAAAAATTTGGGGGCACAGAATGAAAGGAAAAGGGATAGCTTCTTCAGGAGATCAATGATCATAGCAATGAATGAATGACTGATATCTTGTGTAGTCATCACAAACTTGACACTCTTGAAAATTGTACACTGCATCTTTAATGTAATGCATTGCAATTGGAAAATTGTGCATTTACATAATCTACAACCTAATACTCCACATATGACTTAATTTCAATGACAGGTACTGCACCCCCCCCCGCTCTTTAATCATTTGTTATTCTTATCTGTTACTTTTAGGGTGGGGGGGTGGGTATTTTCTTAAAACTGCATTGTTTGTTAAGGGCTTTTAAGTAAGCATTTCACTGTAAGGTCTACACCTGTTGTATTCGGCGCATGTGACAAATAACATTTGATTTGATTTGATTTACATAGTAGTGCTTCAGAAGTAGTTATAATTCATAGAGCCTAAATCTCAGTCAATTTAAAATATCGTATTTTCTGGTACTCCTAAATGTTATTTTGTGCTCCTAACTTTTACAATTTGGGAGCACTAGTGCTACCAATAAAAAAATTTTTTTTTAGAGCCCTGTGTGTAGCGGATGTCTAATGGTAAGACATTAACATTGGTTTTCCGAGCGGGAGACTGGGGTTCAGATCCCATCCATGACATATGTTTCTCTTAGAGCCCGATTCAGACTTGAGATAAGTAGACTTAACATGGACCTAAGTTGTTAACCCTTTGACGCATACAAGCACACGGGTGCGATCATTCTACAATGGTCTCTGCAGCATAAGCTCAAATCGGTGTGATTAGAACACTTCATTAGAACGTCTAGTTACGATTGACGTTTGCGCTGACCACACTGTTTTTTTCACAGACATTTTGCACAATCTTTTCAACTTTATGTCCTCAATGTGAGCAATTTATTTTTGGATGCAGATGTTCAGACATTCACAGAAGTAGCAACAGCATAAGACAATTCTCATCCAAATCAGAAAATGTAGGCTACATTAGTTCTAGTGCTAACTTAGGAAAGAGTGATCTAACACAAACAGTCATACTAACTCTCGGCTGACATAAACCATAATATGAATTAGCTAATAGCAATTACTATTTACAATTTATRACATGACGGGTGAGCCCACCAGTGATCTAAATAATTGCGTAAAACACATTCTAAAAGTCGAAAGTAATCCGACAGTGGGTGGAGTTATGATACTGATGAATTGTCGCCACAGATGGTTTGTTTACGGCCCTTTTGTTGTGGGTAAATGGAGTAGCTAGGCCTACAACAGCTCTATCTAGTGGGACAATAGTTGTTGACAACTGTAGAATTGTAGCTAAGCCTAATCCTTTTCCTAACCTTAACCTCATTCTCTTAACCTCCTATGTTAATTCACCACCCTGCTGTGTTAGTTCTACTAACCTGTCACGTTAATTCACCTAACCTGCCACAATAATGAGCCTAACCTGCCACATAAATTATCCTAACCTGCTATGTAAACAAACCATCTGTGGAGGCAAATCATCAGTATCATCACACCGGCAGCCAATCACGTCAACCCTGACACTCACTTAGAGCCATTCAGTTTTGTTGTTTATGTCTTTCAAAAGGAGACAACTCACAATTGCAGAAATTCTGGAGATTTTTGTAAATTCTGACAAGTTTAAGTATGAAAGTGAGGAGCTGTCCCCCAAATTTGTGGCCATTGAGAACCATGAATCTGAGGACCCCTTGCCCAGCGACGAAATCCCTCTGAAGATGCTGGTGGTGACGGAGGCAGGCCAACAGTGGGTGAAGTAGAGGAGGTCTGTGGTAGCTGGAAGGCGGCCAGCCATTTCACCCCTCCTGGCCCTGCTGTTGGCTATAATGAGTCCCAGTCTGGAGTGCAAAGCCTCTTGCCATCTCCCTCTGAGGCGGAGTGCTTCAAGCTGTTTCTGACAGAGGAGCTGGTGAGAGACATGGTGGAGGAGAGCAAACACTATGCCTTGGAGCTACAGGAGAAGAGAGAGCCACAGTGAAGGTGGGCCACCTGATGGCAGAGAGAAAGATCCAACCAAACGGTGTGCTTGACTATAATTGCAAAATGGGGGCAGTGGATAAGGTTGACATGATATACAGTTTGGTGGCATGCGCTTAGAAGTGGTATAAGAACATATTTTTACATCTGATCGACACTGCTGTCCTCAATGGCCAAATAGTTCACCACCAGCTAACAAGTGAGATGATTACTGATCAAGGTTTTTTGTAATTGGACATACAGTTCACATACAAATCAAATACAGTTCCATTATACAATTACACTGAGTATACCAAACATTTGGAACACTTTCCTAATATTGAGTTGCACKRCCACCCCCCATTTTTCCCTCAGAACAGCCTCAATTCATTGGGGGCATGGACTTTATAACGTGTCGAAAGCATTCCACAGGGATGCTGGCCCTTGTTGACTCCAATGCTTCCCTCAGTTGTGTCAAGTTGGCTGGATGTCCTTTTTGTGGTGGACCTTGAAAAACCCAGCAGTGTTGCAGTTCTTGACACAATCGGTGAGCCTGGCACCTACTACCATACCCCTTTCAAAGGCACTTAAATATTTTGTCTTGCCCAGTCACATACATAATCCATTTCTCAATCATCTCAAGTTTAAAACATCTCTCTTTAACCTGTCTCCTTCCCTTCATCTACACTGATTGATGTGACATCAATCAGGGATCATAGCTTTCACCTGGATTCGTCTGGTCAGTCTATTTCATGGAAAGTGCAGGTGTTTCTAATGTTTTGTACACTCAGTGAAAGTTCAGGAGTAAAATTGTTTTGAACAAGTCACATAATAAGTTGCATGGACTCTCTCTGTGTCCAAAAATAGTGTTTTACCAATAGGTGCCCTTTGCGAGGCACTGGAAAACCTCCCTCGTCTTTGTGGTTGAATCTGTGTTTGAGATTCGTTGCTCAACTGATGGGCCTTACAGATAACTATATGTGTGAGGTACAGAGATGAGGTAGTCATTCAAAAATATATTAAAAAAGCAGACATTGAATGTCCCTTTGAGCATGGTGAAGTTATTAATTACACTTTGGCTGGTGTATCAAATGCACCCAGTCACTACAAAGATACAGGCGTCCTTTCTAACTCAGTTGCCGGAAAGAAGGAAACCATTCAGGAATTTCACCGAGACCAATGGTGACTTTAAAACAATTTCAGAGTTTAATGGCTGTGGTAGGAGAAAACTGAGGATGAATCAACATTTTAGTTAATCTACAATATTAACCTAAATGACAGAGTGAAAAGAAGGAAGCCTGTACAGAATAAAAATATTGTAAAACATGCACCCTGTTTGCAATAAGGCACTAAAGTAAAACTGCAAAAAATGTGTCAAAGAAATTAACTTTTGTCCTGAATACAAAGCGTTATGTTTGGGGCAAGTCCAACACAACACATCACTGAGTACCACACTTCATGTTTTCAAGCATGGTGGTGGCTGCATCATGTTATGGGTATACTTCTCATCGGCAAGGACTAGGGAGTTTTTTTAGGTTACAAATAAAAGGAATAGAGCTAAGCACAGGCAAAGTCCTATTAGGAAATCCTGGTTAATTAATTCACCTTTAAGCAGGTTAARAACCTAAAACACACGGCCAAATATACACTGGAGTTGCTTACCAAGATGACATTGAATTGTCCTGGCCTACTTACAGTTTTGACTTAAATCGACTTGAAAATCTATTTCAAGACTTGAAAATGGCTGTCTAGCAATGATCAACAACCAACTTGACAGAGCCTGAAGAATATTTAAAAGAATWATGTGCAAATGTTGTACAATTCAGGTTTTCATAGCTCTTACAGACTTACCCAGAAAGACACACAGCTGTWATCGATGCCAAAGGTGATTCTAACATGTATTCACTCAGGGTGTTGAATACTTACGTAATCAAGAGATGAGTGTTTTATTTTTCATGATTTGTGTCACACATTTTTCACCCACTTTAACAGCAGAGTATGTTGTGTAGATCATTGACCAAAAAAATGACAATTAAATACATTTTATCTGACCTTGTAACAAAACAAAATGTGGAAAAAGTCAAGAGGTGTGAATCCTTTCTGAAGGCAGTGTAGCTGTTATTGGCAGAGAGGTTTGGAACTCTCTTTGTTATTTACCGCATGTTGATGTCACCATGGAAAGCCAAAACTCCCGTCCTGCAAACCTGCCGATTAGAAGGTCCTGTGTAGATTGTATTTTAACCAGCAACTATCAGGAAATAACACTGATCAAATTTCCTCACACTTTTACAGTATTAGTTTCATCAGCTGTTGTACAATATGATACAAAACACAGGAAAAACATAATTCTTACTGCATTGGGCCTTTAAGTCCGTGTTAAGGCAACTTATCTCCGGTCTGAAAAGGACCCTAGTGACCACATGTGATGATTATATGAAATGTTATGGTCACACCTTTCTTGAGTAAATGTAGATGTTTGATGTGAACCAAATTAAATAAGRGCATGGTGATAATCCTGGGGTGTATTCAATGATGTGAGTTTGAAATGTAATGAATAGAGCTAACATGATTTCCGATAAAGATGTTCTACACAATACAGTTCTATGATATCGAAATGCTTTGTAACATTTCATCCTTCTAAACAGAGCCCTGGTCATTTCTTTGTTAGGTCAAACCAGCAACATCCAAAGACCAAGAGAGCAAAGCGAGGGGAAGAGGACAGAGAACTCTGACCACAGTCATATGACCAAGGCACWCACGCTGACCGCAGGAAGAGGATGACCTACAGGCGAACTCAGGCCACACTGAAAGTCTTTCTTTTTTTTGCCAACATGGTTGTTAATGGCAGCTATTTTTCTAGTAATGATCTTGTTTAGTACATTAATACAAAGATGAATTAGTCAACACATTACTGGTTTCTGGATTTGTTCACACAAAAACTGGTACTTTCTCAGCAGAATAATTTATTTGCAGAAAGGGCTTTTTACATGTTTTCAGACATGTTTCTGATCTTTGTTGTCACATGCCTTTGTTATACGAGGTTTGAATGGAATGTAGTTACATGTAAATTACTGTATGTGGAGATGTGTACTTTTTGTCAACAAGTTTAGAATTCATTTAATATATAAAAGAGACTAATGGGGAACAATTATTGTACTTTTTTATTATTTTGAAACAGAATATTTGTACTGTAGGTTACATTAAACATGAATATTGTTAGAATTGTAAAAGTATGTACTGATAACTAGAAGCGATGAGAACATGGGTGGATGTTACTGTAATGCCACTGTGAATGTACTGCACAGTTTGTAAAGCTTAATACAGTATGAATAAAGAGGAATGTGTACATACACTCCCTGAAACCTGATGAGCATGTGTGCATGTATGTTTCTTTMTTTCCACGTGTGATAGCACGTAAATACACTACCGGTCAAAAGTTTTAGAACACCTACTCATTCAAGGGTTTTTCTTTATTTTTACTATTTTCTACATTGTAGAARGAGAGTGAAGACATCAACACCATGAAATAACACATATGGAATCAAGTAGTAACCAAAATAGTGTTAAAACAAATCAAAATCTWTTTCATATTTGAGATTCTTCAAAAAGCCACCCTTTAACTTGACAGCTTTGCACACTCTTGGCATTCTCTCAACCAGATTCATGAGGTAGTCCCCTGGAATGCATTTCAATTAACAGGTGTGCCATCTTAACAGTTAATTTGTGGAATTTCTTTCCTTAATGCGTTTGAGCTAATCAGTTGCGTTGTGACAAGGTAGGGGGGTATACAGAAGATTGCCCTATTTGGTAAAAGACCAAGTCCACATTATGGCAAGAACYGCTCAAAAAAGCAAAGAGAAATGACAGTCCATCATTACTTTAAGACATGAAGGTCAGTCAATACGGAAAATTTGAAGAACTTTGAAAGTTTCTTCAAGTGCAGAGGCAAAAACCATCAAGCGCTATGATGAAACTGGCTCTCATGAGGATTGGCACAGGAATGTAAGACCCAGAGTTACCTCTGCTGCGAAGGGTAAGTTCATTAGACTTACCAGCCTCAGAAATTGCAGCCCAAATAAATGCTTCACACAGTTCAAGTCACAGACACATCTCAAAATCAACTGTTCAGAGGAGACTGTGTGAATCAGGCCTTCATAGTCGAATTGCTGCAAAGAAACCACTAATAAAGGACACCAATGAGAAGAGATTTGCCTGGGCCAAGAAACACGAGCAATGGACATTAGACCGGTGGAAATTTGTTGTTTGGTCTGGAGTTCAAATTGGCAATTTTTGGTTCCAACCACCGTGTCTTTGTGAGTCGCGGTGTGGGTGAACGAATGATCTCCGCCTGTGTATTTCCCACCGTAAGGCATGGAGGAGGTGTTATGGTGTAAGGGTGCTTTGCTGGTAACACTCTGGGATTTAATTAGAATTCAAGGCACACTTAACCAGCATGGCTACCACAGCATTCTGCAGTGATACGCCATCCCATCTGGTTTGGGCTCTGTGGGACTATCATTTGTTTTTCAACAGGACAATGACCCATCACATCTCCAGGCTGTGTAAGGGCTATTTTACCAAGAAGGAGGGTGATGAAGTGCTGCATCAGATGACCTGGCCTCCACAATCTCCCAACCTCAACCAAATTGAGATGGTTTGGGAGACTGAAGGAAAAGCAGGCAACAAGTGCTCTGCATATGTGGGAACTCCTTCAAGACTGTTGGAAAATAATTCCAGGTGAAGCTGGTTGATAGAATGCCAAGAGTGTGCAAAGCTGTCATCAAGGCAAAGGGTGGCTTTTGAAGAATCTCATATAAAATATATTTGGTTTTGTTTAACACTTTTTTGGTTACTACATGATTCCATATGTCTTATTTAATAGTTTTGATGTCTTTACTATTATTCTACGATGTAGAAAATAGTACAAAATAAAGAAAAACTCTTGAATGAGTAGGTGTGTCCAAACTTTAGACCGGTAGTCTATATCCTTGTCAGTATATGTGTCCAGCATGTCTATGTAGTTTCATATCCTCTCCGAAAGTGTAGTAGTTTTTCCACACATACAGTTCTAATGCATTTATATATTCTACAATTTGGGGAGATTCACACAACCCAACAGTGTGTTTACCAGGACTATACACAGGATACATAGAGACGTGCCTGGGAGAAACAGGAAAGAGACAGGGTAGAAACAGGAAATAGATAAGAGAAACACAAATTGGAGGACATCATAAATGCACTTACAATACACTAGAATAGTACTAATTTTTGGGATAATAAAAAAAGGTACGGAGCCTTTTTTCAAGCATAAATGTACTGTTTCAGCATAAATGCGTCACTTCAGCAAACGTCCTATTTCGGATTCAGCAGCAGCATTATTAACACAACATTAAACTCAAAGGTTACATGTCAACTTATTGAAAATAGGCCATATAGATTTTTTATGTAATTATGCCATGTGATCGGCTCTTCGATAATTACCTGTGATGTMTTCATTATTGGAAGATTCATTAGCTGTGGGAAACAGTGAGACATAATAGAAAGGCAGACAGCAAATTATGATGGAAGTTAAACGTTACACCGTACAGCACAAGCAAGACCTTGGCACCTTGCTGGTGTTAAGAATATTGAAAACAATGACTAATTTATTAACTGATTTTCAATTATTAAAAAATAAAAACGTGAAACAAAGACAAAAAGGAGCCTCTAATGCTATGTTACATTATATTGCACGTATAGACTATACCACCCCTTAGTTGTTACATAGGCAAAGGGGAACCACAAGTGATAGGTCAGGAAATGTTACATCAAGATGAAAAATACATACCTTTAAAGTGGAACTCTGTGGTGAGGATACCGCCACTTGGCTCTGCTTCAGAAGGGAGGCTTCTGGCAGTGCATGGGCCCTTAAAAAGATTAGAAGATAGTGTTTAATGACCTCTTTGCTGATCAGAGCTGTATACAACCAACTCCTGATAGATGTAATGGGTTAGGTGTGTTGTGAATGCACGAAACTGGAATTTGCAGATAAGTAAAAAGTATGCATTTTAATTGGACAGTGAGTGGAAGGCATTACACTTCAGCAGTTTTTAGGTGCAATGACAGAGTTTGCATTTATGGGTCATTCTATAAATAAAGGGGCCAACGTCAGCGTCAACATTTCAAAATTGTTGGATATACATTTAAATATGATTTTCTTGCAGCTTCACATGTGTAGTTACAGGAATCTGGACCCCTACAAATCAGCCGGGCTAGACAATCTGGACTCTTTCTTTCTAAAATTATCTGCCGAAATTGTTGCAACCCCTATTACTAGCCTGTTCAACCTCTCTTTTGTGTCGTCTGAGATTCCCAAAGATTGGAAAGCAGCTGCGGTCATCCCCCTCTTCAAAGGGGGGGACACTCTTGACRCAAACTACTACAGACCTATATTTATCCTACCCTAACTTTCTAAGGTCTTTGAAAGCCAAGTCAACAAACAGATTACCGACCATTTCGAATCCCACCATCCGCTATGCAATCTGGTTTCAGAGCTGGTCATGGGTGCACCTCAGCAAAGCTCAAGGTCCTAAACGATATCCTAACCGCCATCGATAAGAAACAATACTGTGCAGCCGTATTCATTGACCTGGCCAAGGCTTTCGACTCTGTCAATCACCACATCCTCATCGGCAGACTCGATAGCCTTGGTTTCTCAAATGATTGCCTCGCCTGGTTCACCAACTACTTCTCTGATTGAGTTCAGTGTGTCAAATCGAAGGGCCTGTTGTCCGGGCCTCTGGCAGTCTCTATGGGGGTGCCACAGGGTTCAATTCTTGGACCGACTCTCTTCTCTGTATACATCAATGATGTCGCTCTTGCTGCTGGTGAGTCTCTGATCCACCTCTATGCAGACGACACCATTCGGTATACTTCTGGCCCTTCTTTGGACACTGTGTTAACAACCCTCCAGACGAGCTTCAATGCCATACAACTCCCCTTCCGTGGCCTCCAATTGCTCTTAAATACAAGTAKAACTAAATGCATGCTCTTCAACCGATTGCTGCCTGCACCTGCCCGCACGTCCAACATCACTACTCTGGACGGTTCTGACTTAGAATATGTGTACAACTACAAATACCTAGGTGTCTGGTTAGACTGTAAACTCTCCTTCCAGACTCACATCAAACATCTCCAATCCAAAGTTAAATCTAGAATTGGCTTCCTATTTCGCAACAAAGCATCCTTCACTCATGCTGCCAAACATACCCTTGTAAAACTGACCATCCTACCAATCCTCGACTTCGGCAATGTCATTTACAAAATAGCCTCCAATACCCTACTCAATAAATTGGATGCAGTCTATCACAGTGCCATCTCGTTTGTCACCAAAGCCCTCATCACTACCCACCACTGCGACCTGTACGCCTCGTTGGCTGGCCCTCGCTTCATTACTGCGTCGCCAACCCACTGGCTCCAGGTCATCTACAAGACCCTGCTAGGTAAGTCCCCCCTATCTCAGCTCGCTGTCACCATAGCAGCACCCACCTGTAGCACGCGCTCCAGCAGGTATATCTCTCTGGTCACCCCAAAACCAATTCTTCCTTTGGCCGCCTCTCCTTCCAGTTCTCTGCTGCCAATGACTGGAATGAACTACAAAAATCTCTGAATACTGGAAACACTTATCTCCCTCACTAGCTTTAAGCACAGCTGTCAGAGCAGCTCACAGTAATGTCCACCTGTACATAGCCTATCATAATTTAGCCCAAACAACTACCTCTCCCGCCTTACTGTATTTATTTTGCTCCTTTGCACCCCATTATTTATATCTCTACTTTGCACATTCTTCCATTGCAAATCTACCATTCCAGTGTTTTACTTGCTATATTGTATTTACTTCGCCACCATGGCCTTTTTTTTGCCTTTACCTCCCTTATCTCACCTCACTTGCTCACATTGTATATATACTTATTTTTCTACTGTATTACTGACTGTATGTTTGCTTTACTCCATCTGTAACTCTGTGTTGTTGTATGTGTCGAACTGCTTTGCTTTATCTTGGCCAGGTCGCAGGTCGAACTTGTTCTCAACTTGCCTACCTGGTTAATTTTTTAATAAAGGTGAAATAAAAAAATAAGATTCTAGATAAGCACAATGATGCCATAACTCCACCTAGCACCAACAAAATATTAAAAATGTCACATTAAAAATGGACACCACAAAATCAGTAAACTCTTCAATATTGTGTGTGTGGACGTGTTTTAACTATTCTTGTGGGGACCAGAAGTCCCCACAAGAATAGTTTACTAACAAACATTTGACCAACTGGGGACATTGTATGAGGTCAAATGCTATTTATAGGGGGTTCAGGGTTAAGGTTAAAAATAGAATTACATTAAGGGTAGGGTTAGTTTTAGGGTTAGTGTTAGGTTTTTGGTTTAGGGTAAGTGTACTGGTTAGGGTTAGGTTTAGCAGTTAGAGAAAATAGGATTTTGAATGGGACTGAATTGTGTGTCCCCACAAGGTTAGCTGTACAAGCCTGTCTGTGTGTGTGGTGTGAGTGAGTCTGTATCTGAAACCTAGCCATCAAATTCTTGCTTCCTCTGTCTTTTTCCAATACTCCTTGCCTCTCCTTGAAAGTGCATTGGAGCCCGAGGGGAGGAAGCCTTAGTTCTCTCCCACAATGTACTTTGAGAGGGAGGTGAGGAATGGAGGGAACAAGGGAAGAATCTCAATTGCATTTCCTCACATACTCTCTCCTCGCCTCCTTCTCAATACCCATTAGATAAGAAGTTGAGGGGAGGGACCTCTGACCTTCTCATCCAATGGATTTTGAGAAGGAGACGAGGAGCGAGGATGCGATGAATCATGCAATTGAGATTCTCAAGGACAGAGGATGCAAGTAGTTGACAGCTATTCATATTTTTAGACAGTGTCAGACTGACTGAGAGACTGAGCTACCAAAATACCCACTGCTTCCAAAAACAACCCCTAGCCCCTCAACATCTGCTCTGTACAACTGTCTGGAAGAGGTTAACCGCTAGGCTACCTCCTATTTTGAAAGGACTGGAAGTATTGGCTGTGCACCTGACCAATGACAGACAGTTCAAATTTAACCCCACCCACCCCATATCAAGTTGTTTTTTGGATTTATATTGTTACGTTCCCCAGTTTCTGTGTTGTTTTGGGTTTGTATGTGTTTATGTGTGTATTTCAGGAAATGGCTTCCTGAAGTCCTAAGCAGCTGATTGGTCAGCCCCATTGATGATCGGAGCTCTCATTAGGAGATACAGCTGTTTTCAATTACCGACTCCTTCTGCAGCTTTAAAAGCCAGTGTTCCTTTGTTAGGAGGAGAGAGCTTCTTGGTATGTCCTGTGTTGTTGGGATTTATGAATTATTGTAAAGTATTTTGTAGCTGGTCCTGCTGATGTATGCTGTAGGACTGTGATTTTGATTAGTGAAATTGTTCACTTTAAGTGTGTATTATTTTGTTTAATTTGTTCCTGGGGGGAAGGGTAAGGCACCTTCGGAGTGCTTAGGCAAGAGGCCTGCGGGCATACATATACCCGTGGTACGTACTATGTCTATCCACACTAGGTAAYACCTGGGCGGACCATCCCCTGTGTTTTGGTTAGTGCACCAGTTGGTGCTAGTTAGGTAAGTTGTGGGTGGGTACGTAAGGTAGGAGAGGGAGCTCTTTAACTTTAACTTTCTTTGCTTTGGTTCCGACCAGCCGCTTTTCCCCAAATTACCGCGTGAAGGAAATATATTCCCTGTAAACGGTAATATATTCTGCCTTTGTCATCCTTACCCGCACCTGCAGTCACATACCTCTTTCACTCCACGGGGAGTTGAGTGTAGCAGGGTGTTACGTTCCCTCCAAGAGGCGTACATAACATACAGTGGGGAGAACAAGTATTTGATACACTGCCGATTTTGCAGGTTTTCCTACTTACAAAGCATGTAGAGGTCTGTAATTTTTATCATAGATAAGGTACACTTGCTAACTGTGAGAGACGGAATCTAAAAAAAAAATCCAGAAAATCACATTGTATGATTTTTAAAATAATAATTTGCATTTTATTGCATGACATAAGTATTTGATCACCTACCAACCAGTAAAGATTCCGGCTCTCACAGACCTGTTAGTTTTTCTTTAAGAACCCTCCTGTTCTCCACTCATTACCTGTATTAACTGCACCTGTTTGAACTGCGTTACCTGTATAAAAGACACCTGTCCACACACTCAATCAAACAATTCCAACCTCTCCACAATGGGCCAAGACAGAGAGCTGGTGTAAGGACATCAGGGATAAAATTGTAGACCTGCACAAGGCTGGGATGGGCTACAGACAATAGGCAAGCAGCTTGGTGAGAAGGAACAACTGTTGGCGCAATTATTAGAAAATGGAAAGAAGTTCAAGATGACGGTCAATCACCCTCGGTCTGGGGCTCCAATGCAAGATTTCACCTCGTGGGGCATCAATGATCATGAGGAAGGGAGGGATCAGCCCAGAACTACACGGCAGACCTGGTCAATCAGGACGGT